>NW_010365211.1:0-805 GCF_000414095.1 Morus notabilis
TTCGTGGAAGGTGAGTCTGGAATTTGATGACCGGCGGATTGGGACCGGGTTGCTTGTTCATTGAGGGGGAGAAAAGGGACGGAACAGTAACGTGGTAGATAGAGGTAGAGAAAACTGGGAGGGTAGAGGGGTGTTAGAAGAGTTGCCGATTAATGAAGACTGGGCAGGTCTTTGTAGGAGACAGGTAGAGTGTCCTATATTTGGGGGAGAGGATCCAGATGGTTGGTTGTTCCGTATGGAACAGTTTTTTTTTCCATAAATCGGTGTTCGGACAGGGAAAAGCTAATCACAGCGGGAATTTCATTGGAGGGGGATGCCCTGTCGTGGTTCCAATGGCAGAATGGCCGTAGGCCTTTCCATAATTGGTCGGAGTTTAGGGTCGCTTTGTTGCAAAGATTCCGCTCCTCGCAAGAGGGCAATCTCTGCGAGAGGTTTTTGGCAATAAGGCAGGGGGGAACGGTAGCCGAATACCGTAGGCAATTTGAGGTGTCCGCGGCCCCATTAAGGGATGTGCCGGAGGAGGAATTGGAGGGAATTTTTGTTAATGGACTCAAGGCACCGATTCGGGCTGAGGTGAGGCTCCTGAAACCGGTGGGGCTGGGGGAAATCATGGAGATTGCCCAGAGAATTGAGGAAAGGAATGATTTGCTGCGGAGGGAAAGGGTTGAAGCCAGTTTTTCCCGACCACAATTTCATAGTACTCCGAGGGCTGAGTCTTCTCCAACTTTGGTTAGGACGGTGCCGGTAGTGGACCGACCACAGCGGAACCCTGCATTGCTAGAGAAAACGGCAACACAAAGAAGGG
>NW_010365212.1:0-209 GCF_000414095.1 Morus notabilis
TCTCTTCTCGTCAAGAATTCGGTTGCTTGCGCTAAAAGCTTGCTCCGATACTACCGTTGACACTGGAGTTATCAAAATGTCACGAGCTATTATGGACAGTGTTGGAAAACGATCTGTCTTGCTCTTCCACCACAGTAAGATGTCTAGTTTGTTGTCATCAATTACAAAATTTGCTTCAAAATATTTGACTAGTTCCATAGACGCTTGTG
>NW_010365213.1:0-5311 GCF_000414095.1 Morus notabilis
TTTTTTTTTTGAATTGAGTATGGCGTCTTGGAGATCATATAATTTGATTGAGTCTAATTATTGGCTTTCAGTCGGTAGTCGTACAATCATTTTTCGCTTCCGCTTGCTTTCGTTTGGACTCTAACACTATCGTATGAGGTATTAGTATTTTCATTCTTTCTCTTTTTTCTTTGATTGATCCGTATTGGGTATTAACATTGCACTATTCTTCTTCTTTTTGGTTGGTTGCTCACCACCTCTTTTGTATTCTCTCTCTTCTTTGATTGGCCCATGTTAAGCTTTGGTATTAACGTTAGTATTGGTATTGGCATTGACATTGGTATCTGCATTTGTATTGACATCGGCATTGGCATTGACATTGGCATCGACATCGGTACCGGCATCAGAATTGGCATTGGCATTGTAATAAAGTTTATAGCTATTAATATACTGTCATCATAATTTCAATAAATAAAGCACTTTTATAACGAGGAAATTACAATAAAGTACAATGCAAAAACTAATCTTGATGTTCCCGTACAACTCGATGTTTTCGTACATGTCAATCCCATGCTCTAGCGTCATAGTGACACATAATTACAACTATAAGTAAGAAGATGATGATAGCTAACATAATAAAGTTTATAGCTATTAAGAAACTATCATCATAAAAATTAAGAAGAAGGAGATTGTTGAAGACCATTTTTAAAGAGTGAAATTTGTGGGTGAACATGAGGGTTAGGAAACTCAATTATTTATAAGGTAAAAATTGGCCGTTTTTTACCATTGGAATAGTAACCGGAGGATTTTGCACTTAGCCTTTATGAATAGTATTCTGACCGTTGGAATAACCATTGGGATCAGTGATAGGATGATTTTTACCTTTACTATTTGTTAGGAATAATTTTCTGATTGTTTGAAAAAAATAACTGCCAGAATAATATTTGAATGATTTTACCTTTGGTTAATATTCTGAGAAAAATATAATTAGAGATATAAATCGATGTTCAAAACTATGGAGAATTATGGAGAAGACCATAAAGAATAATAATAAAGTCATAATTCAATTTTGATAGCCCGATGTATTAGTTTTAAGAAAATGACATTTTGAGAATAAATAATTATGGGCCGAAATGACTTCATAGAATTTGATAGAAAATTTACTACCCTCAAGTGCAAGTCCAAAATTATGATGAAGAAATTAGAAGTAAAAAAGGATGAATATAAGAGGTAGAAACCGGAATAGTAGGAGGCTAATAAATATTGCCTAGCCCAAATATAAAAAAAAAAAAGAGAGAGATCAGAAGGGAGTGTCGGCAATGATAAGAAGATTAAATATGAATTATTATAAAAATATAATATTTTAATCAAAGATTAATATTCATAAATAATATTTTATTATGCATAGTAACTACATAGTACCTAAGAGTTTTCCTATAAATAAACATTAAGAATTCATTATTCATTGTCTCGAAATTTGAGAAACGAAATTCTTTCTCTCTTCCAATCTCTAAAATACTTCTTCTTAGTGGATCTTCTAACTCTAGTCTTCGAGGGTCGGAGTACTTCTGATAAGATACGAGTTCTAAACTTGTTACTTGTAGTTTTATTTTACTATGGTATTGTATAGGTAAGTAATCCAGGTTAATCCATTATTATTGTAAACATGAATAGTTCCCATATGCGTGAATAGTGCCCGTATACGTGAATGGTTTCCGAATGCATAAATAATCATTACATGTATGAATAGTACACATATGCGTGAATAGTACCCCTATACGTGAATAGTACCCCTTATACGTGAATAGTATCCCCTATACGTGAATAGTATCATATATGTGAATAGTATCTATACATGTAGATAATATTATATGCATGAACCATATCATATGATTGAACAACACCGTACTATACCCATGAATACCGTATATGTGAACTTTACGCACTATGGACAAAGGACTAAAGGACCAAATAATTGGACCTAATGGATAATATGACTAGACAAATTTATGGACTTAAAAGTGAAGTAAAAATGGAATAGCAGTACCATATGTTTAGTTATTATATTAGTATTATTAAGTTATTTTAATTATTGATATAATATTGTGATTGTTATTATATTGGTTGGGAGTATATTTTCCTATGGAAAGCTAAGACAAGGTAAGTAAAGTTCTTACCTGCAACACAAGTTATAATATATTAAAAATTATTGTCAGTACGTTTATACTTGCTATATGATGGTTATAACTTCTCATACAGTATCTTTGCATCTACTATGTTGAAGCATTACATTCACTTTAAAGTTGAAAGATAATAGGAGATGTTGCCTAAGTAATTATTCATAAATTATTTCAAGACTAGGTGTCTTTATAGGAGCGCAGAGCTCGATAGAGGTTATTAAGCCAATAGTTGGCAATTAAAGAACTTAAAGTTTACTCATGGAGTATTCTCTAGGGGACTAAGATGAACAAAAGAATGAAGTAAAGTATAAGCATAAATGAGTTTTAACTTTCATGTGAGATAATAACTTTACTTATTGTGTGTTAGCTCATCAATTTATTTATACTTGTGTTGTAGGTAAGGGAAAAAATATATTGAGTTAAACTGGAGAACGAGCAAGGTATCAAGCTGACATGTTAGTACATATGGAACCGACCTACTGGGAGAAAAATTTAAAAGAGGGCACCATTATATTTTAAATAATTACAAGTGTGTGTTTAAGACTTTATGGTGTGAAATTTTATAAAGTATGATACGTAACAAAAGTTTAAATTTGTTCAGATTTTTGTGTAGTATGTATTATCAACTATATAATATATTTAGATATTCCTATCTTTGTAATAGTTAGTAGTTACATTTTAAAAGGGTGATGTTACACGAATAAAGCTGCAGAATTATTTGTGAAGTGATGTTTCAGTTTTTATTTTTATTTTTTTTTATTTTTCAGTTGGTAAAATTTGATACTTCTTGCAGTCGCATCATGAGTTTGAGAGGGGGATATTAGCAATATTTATTTTTATTTTAGGGTTAAAATTAGTTATTTAGTTATTTGGTTATTTCTCTTTATTAGTAAAAGTAGATTAATCTTTTATTATTATGCTCGTAGGGCTATATAAACCCCTTTTTATTAGTTTATTCAATGAATTAAGTTTTCTTTATAATTGCAATAGAACTTTACTATTACGCTTTTCTGTTTTCTTCTTCTCTATTTTCCATTGGATAATTCTCGCACAGAAAATCATAACAAGTTTAGCTCTCTTATTTTTATCAACATACAAGAAAAGAGTACGTGAATCTTGGGGGAAAAAAAAGGTTCAGAAAATTAGAGAAAATCTCATTAACAAAATACGTACATACATACGTATACATGTACACACGCGGATTGGAAAGCATTTATAAAAGCTTCGTAGTATTCTTGAAAAAACAACGTAATTGATCAAATTATAGTCTTTTTCATTGTTGATATAAACAAACTATGAAAATTATGACTGGTATTTTGAATAGAGAATTTTCGTTGGCTCATGTACAGAGATCTTGTATTTTAAGCTCATCAATGCTCATTCATCTTATTATCATGAGAAGTTAATATTCAGAAAAAAATATTCTTCCACCTTCTCTTTTCTCTCAAATCCTAATCGATAATCAAATTAGTCATCAAGACGCTTTGTCATTTGAGGTAAGAAAAATGATTATTGAGAGAACAGTTATTGAAACTAAGCTGCAAGCTAATTACAGATTAATCCTTTGTCTTAATATTATCAATCTGTATCTTTCTTTTTTAGAAGGAAAAAAAAAAAGAAAGGAAGAAGACGAAAATTAGAAAAGTAAAATGGAATTGTATGCTTTTTTGAATAATAACAACACCAACAATAAAAGCGATATTCAAGTTTTGAATATTATTTTTTTTCAAAAACTATCACAATAATATTAATTACTGTGTAATTTATAGCATAAAACGTAAAAATCATTATAATAATTGCTACGCTATGTTTCAATGATCTTCTTATAAACATACCATTGCTTGACTACCAATTCTAAAGTTTCTGGGTTGTATTTGATGGTCATCTTATAAGTATTATTTGATCTTGCTATTTGGGATTTTATAACAAAAAATAGTAAGAGCATCTCCCATGTAAAGTCAAATGAAGGACAATGCCAGACTTTAACATATGAGTGATAAAAAATAAAAATAAAAGGTGATGACCCAAAGCCGAGGCTATTAACTAAATTGAAAGCATAACATTCAATAAATTTGTAGTTGGGGCCATAAAGGAATTCGAAATAAACCAATTTTGCTCCGGAGTCTTTAAAATTTGGAAATATTGTAAATTATAAACCCAAATTTTCAAATAAATTTTCTTTAAATCAATAGTCTAGTCGTGCAGCTTTATGTTAAAATCAAAAGTCTCATGCCAAAAAAAAAAACCAAAAAGTTTGTAATCACTCCCGTTCACTTCGTTGATTCGAATTTAAAATTCGAGTTGAGATGTGACTTTATGTGAGAGTTTTTTACTGTAACAAAAAAGTTAAATGTGATTATTTGTGAGAACTTTTTACTGTAAAAAAACTCAAATTCTAAACTCGAATCAACGAAATGAACGGGCCCTCAGTAACAAGTATCACTCCACATATCATCCTTGCACCATAAACTAGTCATAATTAAGAATTAAAAGTACAACAATTATACCAGTTGAAGGCGATGAGTACTTTATGGGAGAATGGGAAAGGATGGAAAAAGAATTAAGATTAACTCTCATTCTCATATTTAGTTGGTTTTAAGAAAAGAAAGGATCATTTAATATGAAATAACTTTATTCTCATGTTTAGTTAGTTTTAAGAAAAAAAATGATCATTTAAAATGAAATAACTTTTTTATTAAATGAGTGAATATCATTCATTCCTCATATGAGATGAATGTTCATTCTAAGTTTTTTTAATTTTCTTTTTCATTATTATTCTTGAATATTATAATTATAAATATTATAATATTAATATTTATAATATAATTGAAAAAAAATGATCATTTAAAATGAAATAACTTTTTTATTAAATGAGTGAATATCATTCATTCCTCATATGAGATGAATGTTCATTCTAAGTTTTTTTAATTTTCTTTTTCATTATTATTCTTGAATATTATAATTATAAATATTATAATATTAATATTTATAATATAATTAATATTATATTATAATGTAATTATATCTTATAACATATAATATTATATATTATAATTATATATGTATATTATAATATATCATATTTAATATTATAATAATATCTTATATTATGTATTATACATTGTAATTATATTTATCATTATAAATATAAT
>NW_010365213.1:9379-38853 GCF_000414095.1 Morus notabilis
TAATATTATATTATGTTATATTATTTTTATAGGATATAGATGGGATGTTTTCATTAATAATATGATAGTTATAATAAAAATTAGGATTTTATGATTTTAAATATATAATATTATAATTATAATGAGATATTATATTTTATAATATTATAGTTAAGTATTTATATAACTACAATATAAATTTATATTATAATAGATAATATACTATAATTAGAAATGATAATATAATGTATTATGTTATAATTATATAACTATAATTATAATTATATATATTATATCCTTATAATTTTATATATATAATATTAGTTATTAAATGATTATATTAATATACATGATATTAGTTATATTAATATGAGGGGTAATTTTGTCAACATGAAAATATTAATATCTCATTCTATTGTATTTGTAAAAGTAGAACTAAACAAATAAATCATTTTCTTTTCCATTTTATTCTATTACTATTCTTATTATCATTCTTCCACTGCAACCAAACCAATCGCACCCTAAGATGCCAAGTGATTAAGAATTAAAAGTAGAACAATTATACCAGTTGAAGGCGATGAGTACTTTAAAAGATCTAAAAGATGCCAAGTAATAACCAACTGGTCAACTACCCATGCACGTTTTTGGAAGCACTGTTCATGTTTTTTTTTTTTTTTTTTCCTTCCTTAATTTTGCTTTCATTCATACCTCATTTTCGCATTCTAAGGGGTTTGTAATTTTTTTTTGTTTGCATTGTGAATTACTTTCGCCCAAGATCTTTGTATTTAAGCTCATCAGCGCTCATTCATTTTATTATCATGAGAAGTTGATCTTCAAAAACTATGTTCTTCCACTTTCTCTTTTCTCTCAAATCATAATCGATAAGCAAATTAGTCATCAAGACGCTTTGTCATTTGAGGAAAGAAAAATGATTATTGAGACTGTTATTGAAACTAAGCTGCAAGCTAATTACAGAATAATCCTTTCTCTTAATATTATCAATCTGTATATTTCTTTTTGCAGAAGGAAAAAAGAAAAAGGAAGAAGACGAAAATTGGAAAAGTAAAATGGAATTGTATGCCTTTTGCGATTTATAGTATCCGTGTACACTAACATCTGGTTAGGTCGACTTAGGAGATCCTAACCATAAAAAAAAAAAAAAAAAAAAATTCCCTTTTTCCTTTTACAGCCAACAGAAATATCACGATTATGGAGAAATGGGAAGATCAAAATGTTGTATATACAAACAGTAAAGTAACTGTAAAGCCATCAACGAAGATTGACAGAAAATCTATAAACTTGGTCAGCAGATCACACTGCAAAGGTCATTCATCCTGGATTCTGAAACATTGGTGAAAGGAAACACCCTGAAGTTCCCATTACTCATACAAGTCAAAGTCAACTCCGCATTGCTCACCATAGCCTGCATGCATGCATCATGAAACGTCCAAATGTAAAAACTTACAAAGTTGTATTTCAATTTTATGTTTATTTACTTTCCCTATTTGGGATATAACCACTTTTAATAATAATATAACATGCATTATTACCTCACAAAAAGTTAATCTATCTTCGCAGCTCCACCCTTTCATGGGAACACAATCAATATATTGACACCATTTGCAGTACTTGTTCATGTCAATGCCCCGTAGAAAAGCTACTATACATCCAGCAGATCTGTGCACAAAAATTTAGCAGAAAGCTTTCTTGTAAGGTTTTATTTGTAAGCACCAAAACAAGCAGCAAAAAGTTAAACAAACTCAAGTTACTCACATTAGACAAAATAGAATAAGAGCTACACTCCTGAGGGCTGGCCAGTCCATCTTCCAGTCTAGTTTCTGCCTCAACTTGAGTTTCATAGAGCTTTTGGCACTATACTCAAAAAGGGCTCCTTTATTTTGCGGCACTTGTTTGATCTGAGGACTAAACAGAAGCACTGATCCTAGTAGGATTCCGGCTATAAATCCGCCAATGCTTGAGAAATTGTCTACATATGGAAGAAAACCAATAACTAGGTTGATTGTGAAGACGCAGAAAAATGACTCCAGAGCTGCAAACTGAGAGGAAAACAAAAAGTAAGCAAATCAGCATCATAGCTAAATGATAAAAAGCAGCTGAATGAGATTAAGAACCGGGGGGGGGAGATCAAAGACCTTGTCAGTGTACATTCTCCAATTCCAAATTAGCTGGGAAATCGCGGCTCCAATTAAGCCATATAAAGCTCCTGATGAACCAACTACTGGCCTGTTTTGAACAAACTGTGCAGCCACCAGAGTACCAGCAAAAGCTGAAAGTACATAGATTATTCCCACCCTTACTGTCCAATAAAAGTAGAAAGGGAGGAGTGAGACCAAACGTTGTCTAATTTCTTCATATCAAAATTTGTTCACGAACTTTGTTAAACAAAGACTATAAAGGGGAAAAGAGAACTAATTACATGGTCCAAACTCCCGTTCCAAGTGAATCCCTACAAAGACAACACTGCTGAGGTTGATGACGAGATGGATCAGTCCAGCGTGTAGACATGGAAATGCGAAAAGTCGCCAAGTTTGGTGATTTTCTGTCAAAAATTTCCGCCGAAGAGCTCCCATTTCATCTAGCCTGAAAATTTGCAGTAGAATTAATTTTACACATTGTACCAGAACCAAACATTTTCTACGAGGCTAAATTGCAAACAGGAGCAGCAACTGCATTACAGCAAAAATTGCAATTAGGAAATCCCGGCATAATCAAGGAAAGAATGCCTAGAAAAACACCAATTTGAAGTCAAATAGAGGGCATATAAAGCTTGTTTCCTCATCATAACTTTACATGTAAGAAGCGTTGTGATTTATCTTGATACACAGGCATATTAGTTGTAAAATTGAGAAACACGAATGTAAATTGAATATACTGCCACTACAACTGAACTAGGAAGAAGTAAGAAGCAAATTCTATGCCTAGTACGTTACATAATCGTTTGTGTTAATTCTAGAAAATGCACTAATACCAACAAATGAATGTACATTCAGATATTCAAAGCCGAGACAACAATATAATTAAAGCTCGTTCATTCAGATAATCAAGACAAAAGTAAGCTGATATTAAGAATTTATTCCCAAAAATTCTTTGGAATAAAAAGTCCCAAAAAAAGAAAAAAGAACCTTTTCTTGTCTCAGCAATATCTCAGAACCCAAAAACAGAGAAAACCCATTTCCAAGAAACCCAAGAAAAATCAAACAAATCGCTAAAGACTCATCAAACAAGCTGAAGCCCACTTGAAAAATGTCCAAGAAATCAAAAAGGAAGCGGGGACTTACGTGGAAGTGGAAGGACCGAGAAGGGGGTTCTCGGAGAAGGGCTGAAAGGAGAACCTGCCGAGGGCTCCGAGGGCGCAGTCTTGGTTGGAGTTGCGCCAACAGTCGTTGACGAACATGGTGGCGGCGAAGGCCACGACGTGGAGGATGACGAAGACGGAGACGACCCACGTGTCGCCTTTCCGAGGAGAACCGGATCCGAAGAAGGAGAAGAGCGTCTGGTCTGTCTCGGGAAGTGGTAAGTCGGAGAAGATCGGCGGTGGTACTGGCGGAGGCTTGATGTCGATGTGGGTCTCTGTCTCCGTCGACTCTGCCATTGGTTTTCTTTCTCGCAGAGAGAGAGAGAGAGAGAGAGAGATTACGTTGGTTTGACGATGGGGTAGAGAGAGAAAGAGTTGGCTTGGATCCTTATATGGTTTGGTTTCTGTACGGACTAGAGAGAGAAGGGGACGAGTGACGGTTAGGATTGGCGGGAAATGCTTCAACTGATTTGGACTATGGTTTGTTTGAGGGCCCAATGTGGTCTAAAGAACCCGTCCCTCCTCCAAAGACGACCCAACCCATTTTACTTTTGGGAGATATATAAAAAAAAAAAAAGGGAAAATGCACTAAATAACGTTTTTTTTTTTTTTACATGTTTTTAAAGTACATAGAAAATTTTTATAACTTGTAAATTATAGCATATATTATTGTCTTCTCTTTTTAAATATTTATTGTCTTTTCTAATTTTACCCTTTCTCATTTTTTCCTTTTTCCTTTTCTCTTATGCTTCTCTCTCATACGTTTGTTCATAACCATCTCTCTCTTCGATTCTCTCTCTCTCCTCCGTCCTCTCCCTCTCTCTCTCTCCTCTGTCCTTTCCCTATCTCTCACCTCCGTAGGTTCCTCTCCCTCTCTCTCACCTCCATTGGCTCCTCTCACCCTCTTTCTCTCTATTTCCTCTCTCCCTCTCTCTATTTCTCCATTTCTCCATGGCCGTTTTAGAATTACAGAAATTTAGGATCTGAATTGCGACGGCGCGATCGTGAGATCTCGTCACGGCCGGTATCGAGGCTAATGAATTCTAGACGGATCGGCAATGGACGACATTGTTGAAACCTTGACGAGATTTGAAAGAGATTGAGGTCATCAAGACATCACAGGCGAACCAGAACCACATGTGAACCAGATCCCATGGTGAAGGTTGTGACATCTGCATTAGAGCCAAAGGAGATTGACGAGCAACTTGTGGGCAATGGCGACCACAAATCGTCGGGATTGTCGTGCCGTGGTGGATTTCGGTTGCGATCCCCAGCCGCGATCTTCGTTCACAACTCCAATCTCTTTTTCGCCCTCCCTGCCCATTTCATTTTTTCTCTATCTGATTCGCGATCAGATTCTGACATCACAATCGTCTATTCTCCGGTGTGATCATCTTCTGGGGAGAAGATCCACTCGAACAAAGCCATATCCAAGCGATGATATTCCAAAGACATCGCGATCCTCGATTCCAGCACGATCTGATCGTCTTGAAGCCGGATCTTGTCATCGTCGCTCCTGTCACCCGACGATATGCGAATTCGTATTGATGCAAGCATCATCCATGGTGAGGCGCGGAACGTAGAGATCTGTGGATTCTCGAGAACGTGTAATGATTTTGATTTTGTGGATTTTTTGTAATTTTTATATTTTATGATATCTGAAACTTTTGTTGGATTTGTTTGTATTTTTCTGTTTTTTTTTTTTTTTTTTTTTTTTTTTTTTTTTTTGTATTTTTTGAATACGGTAAATATTATAATTACTAGTAAATATTAGATAAAATTTAATTTCTAAATAAATACTATATTTATCAGTAGATACTTCACTAAATTTGATATTTGCTGATAAATATGATATTTATTATTTATTGATAATACATTATTTACTAGTTGTCGGCGTTAACGGTTAGATTTTCAGATAAATACAGTATTTAGCGATTGTCGGAGTCAGTCGCTGAATTTTTAGGTAAATATGGTAAATATGGTATTTACCAGTGTCCGGAGCCGTCTGTTGGATTATCAAATAAATATGATAAATAAAGTATATGTAGTAGTAAATATGATATTTATAGGTAAATACGGTATTTATCAGTCTCCGGAGCCGGTCGTCAGATTTTTAGATAACTATGGTAAATATGATATTTACCTGTAAATACGGTATTTACCAGTTGCTAGAGCTTGTCGCTAAATTTTTAAATAAATATGATAAATAAGGTACTTACCAGTCGCCGAAGACGACAACCGCGACGGTTGCAAGAAAATGGTTGTCGGCTGCCGAAAAATAGTCACCGGTTGTCAAAGCTGGATATAATATTTACTGATAAATATACTATTTACTGATAAATACAGTGTTTAATGGCTGCCGGAGTCTGTGGATGGATCTTTGGATAAATATGATAGTTAATAGTAAATACGGTATTTTACCCGTGAATACAGTGTTAAACGGTCACCAGAGTCGCTGGTTGAATTTTCAGATAAATATGATATTTACTCATAAATACGGTATTTATTGATAAATACAATATTTACTAGTAAATACAGTGTTAAAATGGTAGCCAGAATCATTGCCTGAATTTTTAGATAAATATGATATTTACTAGTAAATATGATATTTACTGGTAAATTTAGTGTAAATGGTCACCAAAGTCAGTGGCTAAATTTTTAGGTAAATATGATATTTACTAGTAAATACGATATTTATTGGTAAATACGATATTTACTTGATAAGACAGCGTTAAACGGTCGCCAGAGTCGATTGTCAGCTTTTCGGGTAAATATGGTATTTACTAGTAAATAAGGTGTTTGTTAGTAAATACAGTGTTAAACGGTCGCTGAAAAACAATAACCAAAACACGGTCATTGGTCGTCGAAAAATGGTCTTCGGTCGCCGGAGCCGGCCGCCGGTCTCGGCCATGGTAGACTTGACTATAATTTACCTATATTTAAATAATATGCTATAATTTACTATTTTTTTTATAAAAAAAAATATATGTTTAAGGGGGAAGAGAAAGGTAGAAAAGGAGATTTAAGGGTATTTTTGAGATTTTAATAATGTTTAAAACTTAAAATATCAAATTATGCTATAATTTATAATTTTTTAAAAATATATTATAATTTACTAATCACTTTATCAATTATCTTTTTTCCTTCCTTATCTAAAAAAAAAAAAGAGAGAAATACTTACTCTCAAGAGTACATGATCTGAATTTTTACTTCTTTATTCTTAATTAATACCCTTATAATTAACATATTTCTTTAATTAAAGATAATTAATTAAGAGTAAAGTGAAAATCAAAGACCCTGTAAAAGTATTTATCTCATTTTCTCATATAAGTAACGCAACACAAATCATAAGCACAATAATTATCAATCGTAAGAATGAGGGATAAGTAAAATTAATAGCAGATGTTACGAAAATGTTTAGCAAACAACGAAAAAAGTTTAAATAAGATATTTTAACATACGTTACGTTACTGAAATTGCTTTCTTTGTATACTCAAAAGACTAGTTTGGGATTCATTCCTCTTTCTCTTCCATCTCTCATTCTCGCTCTCTCTCTCTTCTCCAACTCTCACTCTCAGTATCTCTCTCTCTTCATCGTTGCCGAAATCTATAACATCGACTCGATTGCGGAAATTGGCCAAGAAGGTTGTGCTTCATCATCATCACTGCCAAGCCAAGTGACAACAACGATCTCCGTCGACAGTTCGCAATCTCTCAAGTCGTATACTAACTAGTCTTCAACAACGACATGACAGTGATGCGTCTAGTCTTTAACAGCAATGAGCCATCGTTGCGATTGACAAGCTTCCCATGACGTCGCCAACGGCACATATGATTGGATGTGAAGAAGTTGTAGAGGCAACAGATAAATTTTAAAGATTTTATATAAAGAAATATATATATATATATTATATATATATTGACAAAAGTCCTGCTATTTACCTATGTAAGTTTCAAAATGTTGTTGTCAATATTCAATAAAAAATCATATGTATCGCAAATTCTTTGATTAGGAATTTTGTAAAAATTACACTAGTAAACAAATTTAGGAGAGCGTAGTTGAAATGTATATACATATACATTCATATATTTGAAATATTTTAAAAATTAAAAATATACTTTGTAATTATTACGATATTCATATTTTGCATCACAAGATTACTAATAACTTGAATTTAATATTTGTTATTGGTAAATTTCTTAATTTTTTACTATATTTAAGCATGAGTTGTAAAATGCTAAAATTCTACCATGTAAGACAGCACAAATCAAAATTATAATATATATATATATATATATATATATATGATCCTTTGGTTTTTTGTTGCTGAAAACAATAATTTTCTTCCTAAAAAAACAAAAATATTCAAGTAACTTTAAATAAGATTGGCATAAGTAAAATGGTTTGATATTACGGAAATTAGGTTATGGAATTTATTTTAATTTGTGGAGTTGGTGGGAATTAAGCTTTAAATTTATTTAAGTGCGTCTCATGGTAGCTCTAGTTCTAGCTGGTTCTTGATGGCGGCTGGTGAGTTTAACCACCTATAACTGTTTCCCAATGCCCTCTGTACAACGAACATTACCTATCCCTATTCATGTCTTTACACCATTCAAAAGAGAAGTGCACATATTGTCAATGACCTAATTCATAACGTCAAAAGAGAAGTTCAAATATGACTTCCTAATTCCTATGAAAGGATGGTCATTTTTTTTATAGAGATATTTACACTTGTACCTTGTATTTGATATGAATTATGAGTTTATCAAAATAGTATATTGTATTCTATTAAAAAAAAATAGTATACTCCTGACCGTTTAGTTTATAGATTAGAATCATGAGATTAGAACTATTTTTGATTTACGTGTATTTTTTATGAGAGAAAATACTATATCGAATCATGAACCATAATTCGAATAAGAGAACGAATCCTCCGACCAAACGAGCTCTTAGTACTTCACTCTATTAGTAGTCTCAACTTTTTATTATTAAATTTAATCAAAATCACATTATATTAAAAAAATATGTAAAACACATAAATTTTAATTCAAATTTAACAACCTAAAAATAAGAAATTATTAATAGTTTATTTTTAAAGTAGTCCCTAAACGTAAACTGTAGTTTAACTAGAAAAAAATTTAAAGTTGTCTCAAACTCTTTTTTTTAGTGCAAATATTTAGCTGAATTTATCAAAATAACCTCAGAAAAAAAGAAAAAAAGAAAAGAAAAAAAAAAAAACCTATCTTCTTCCCCATCTGCGAACCCCCTACCTCGGTACCTCCTCCTTCCTCCTCCACCGGACCACCTTCTTTACCCATATTCTCATAAGTCATAATAAAAAAAGTATAAATCCCATCAAAAGAGAACAATACAAGAAATAATAATAATAAAAAAATTAAAATCCTAAGTTACACATTGTCATTCCCTCGTCACCGTTGCATCTCCAGGCAGCTACCAAGGCCTATCTAAGCAAAACCTCCGCCGTCGCAGCGCTGTTCCACCGCAAGCCCAGGAAACGTCACGAGCTCCCTCCCCTCTTCGTGCTCCCTCTTAACGCCGTCGCTGGTCACGCCTTGATTCTTTCTTCTCCGGCGATCCTGCAGCAACAATTTCGGTAGGCCTCCAGCTCTTCAAAATTTTTTTTTTGATTTTTTTAGTGGACAGTTTTGTATTTGGTTCTTAATTCTTATAACACCAAAACTTAAAAAAAAAGTTTGTCTTTAATGCATTTGGAAAATCGTATGGAACTGCTGAATTCTTCTTCTAAGAATCAAGAGTTCAGGGTCATTTAATTTTTTTTTTTTTTAAGCAAAACCCCGAATCAAATCTTCACATACTTAAAATTGGGGACCAAATGGAACAATTTTTACACTTGTTTACAACCATTGCCTTTTTTTTTTCTTGAAAAAGTATGTGTTTCTTTTAATCTTTTTAATTGTGCAAAATTAATTTTTGCCAACTTTAATGTTTTGTCCACCATAGTAGTAGGAATTGTACCGGTTTGGAAGAGACACGAGGAGAGGTCAAACTTGGTAGGTTGCTCAACAATTGTAGGCAGCCAATAGCCATACCTATTCTTCTCATTATCCTTTGCTAGTGGGTGAGGAATGTTGATTAATTTTAATACAAGGCCAAACGAAAATCTAACTCAAAATTTCAACCATCTAAAAAAAACCCATATTTTGACTGAAGTTACAACTCTTGCAAGTATAAATACCGACTCAAACGCTTTCTCGTCTTTGACGCTCTCAGCCCAACAACACTTGATACACAGTAATAACAGTGTTTATTATAGCTTTGAAGCTTTCTCTTTCCTGAGCATAAGTTTGGACAATTACCCCCTTTTCGGGTAGGTTTTCTCCATTGAAATTGCTCCACAGATTTATATACATTTTCTTATATCAAACTATTTATAAGATTGTAGCCAAACTTTCCCGTTGGATTCAAAATCTATATTTCATTTTCCCTCTTAATTTAGCTCCTGATTTATGGTTTTTTAATTTATTTAAGGTCAGTTTGAGGTTTCTCACTTATTTATTTATTTTATTCTGTTTTGACCTTTCGTTTTGAAATCGATTAGTTATTCTTTTTTTTTATTATTTTATTTTTTCTGGAATTGCTTCCTGTTTTATAGTTTTTATTGTTTAATATGCGAAAATCTATGGTGAAGTTTGTGAAATTGTGTTGAGTTTCTGGCATATTTTTCGTGGGAAGTCTCAGATGGATTTGGGAAATAAATTGGAGGGTACTCGAGCCACCATAGAAACCGAAATCGAATCATTTTTCAGCTCGGCTCCTCCTTTAAACAACAGTCTTGACTTCAGTGAACAAGTAGATAAATTTATCAGAAGGAATTCGGTGGCGTCAGGTAAGCCCACATTTTGGTTAAACCAACAAACTATCTTTGAGTTCCTTTATGTTCTATTTGTTGGGTTTTGATCATTTTAACTTTTCCATACGTTATAAACAATAGGAAATGGAGGACCTAGCAGGGTTGTGTGCGTGACATCGGGTGGAACCACGGTTCCTCTAGAGCAGCGGTGTGTTCGGTACATCGATAATTTCAGCTCAGGCCATAGAGGAGCAGCATCCACAGAGTATGTGGCACCGACATTATCAAATAATAGTGTCTTTCTTGTTGTACTAGAAAGTTATTAATTTGAATTTCTTAATATTGCAGGTACTTTTTGAAGGCTGGATATGCAGTTATCTTTTTATATCGGAGGTAATTCCAATGTTTTTTCCCTCATAAATACACTTCAAGAGGTATAATATGGTATGGTGAAACATTTTGTGATCACATAATTTGGAGGCTTATGTGTGATTTTGTTCAGAGGAACCTGCCAGCCATATTGCAGTTCTCTTCCTGATGATCCCTTGCTAGAATGTTTCGAGTTAACTGATGAGCCAAATATTCAAGGTTTGTAGTTTGTGATGGCCACACATAAACTGTAGTTCGCACTTTCTTTTAGAGAAATGTTTCTTTGTGCCACTGAAGCGTGATAAAATTGACATGAAAAATTGATATGCAAAACTTACACGATGAATAATCTATTCCTTTTGATGGTTTGTACACTGAAAATGACTAAGCTAGTTTCCTCTTCAGTGCGGCAGGAACATTCTGAAGCAGTGAAGAGAGCCATTTCTGAGAACCATGCTGTATGGATGGACTATCTTTGCCTCTCCTTGAGTTATTTATTTAGTTATCCCATATTTCCAGTTTTGGCTTCCTTAGTCTATCATGTAATGACAGATGGCATAATATAACCTGATCCATCCATGCGGTTTTATTCTATTGCAGGCAGTAGTAGAAGGTCTCTTGTTGAAACTTCCCTTTACAACGATCTTTGAGTATCTTCAGGTAACCTGTGATCTGCTGGAAATTGTATTTAATTTTATGCTCGTGTTCTACCGGTTGCCCACCTACTCAACTACTCATTTTTCCCTTTATACGATTTGATCAAAATGTGCAATTTGATTTAGATGTCATCTACCGTTCATAATCACAAATATTCAGTGAGACATGTCATGAATGCTTTGATAGCTTCTATCACAAAGTCAAATTCCATAAACACGAACTGAAGATGTGGTGTTTTTAGATGCTAAAATATTGTTAATCAGTTGGAAAGAAATTTGTAATGAGCAGGTAACCCGTTCCCTGTGTCTTTGTTTCTATTGCATTCTATCTCATTGTATCACATTCTGCTCTGCAATATTGAGAATCACCATCAATACCTCGGCGTAGGTCCGGGATAATCCACAGTCTGGGGCTATTTACAACTATCCAATTAAGAATTCTCATATGTACTAGTACTAGCAAGTGCATCAAAGATGCAGTCATCGATTAGCTTGAGAGACCACAATTACCGCGAGCAAACATATTAATGACGAGGAATACATTTTTGCTATGCTACTAATACTTGTACTTGCTCCGGTATTATGCCCCTGCCTGGCTAAGGAAGAATTATGGGGCGTAAAACAAAAAAATATGCTGAAGGGGGCATACTATATTTAAAGCATACGCCATTAAAGTTAAAGAAATAAAGAGTAGGGCCATTCCATTTCGACAAAAGACCCACGCCCAAATTTTGTAGCTTTGGGTCCACAATCCCGATCATGATTTCCTACCCCCAAAGGGAAAGGTCCTTCCCTTTTTGGTTGGTTGTGAGCGAGGAGGGATTTGAACCCTCGACACCGTGGTTCTAGCCACGTGCTCTAATCCTCTGAGCTACAGGCCCCACCCCTTCTCCACTGAATCTGTTCCCGGGAGTACCCTAGAAAAAGGAACTTTTCCTCTCCCCGGTTAAGATGTGAAAGGCGCCTCTCTCTATATAAGAACGGTGCATTCAGAGGTGTGAAGTGGGAGAGAAGGGATATTGTTAGGCCTCTGGTGAGGAAAGTGTACGTGAGAAGGGCCAAGAAGGGAAAAGGGGAGGGCCTAGAACTAAATGAAGTGGGCCAGCCAAGGGACGTTGGAAGCCCACCTGGGGAACCGGGAATGGACGGTTAGTGCCTGAGGGATATTAGGGGAGTATGGGGGCAGAGGGAAGGGATCATGAATTCTGTGCATGTGTTGCTGCTTGGGAGTCTGGGGATTACTCGAAAATCCACCATTATCTTATTTTCCTGCATTCTGTTTTTCTTCTTTCTTCGTTAAATTCCAGGGCCTTCCATGTGCCTTGAGTTGTAATGATCAATTTCATGCAATAAAAATACATTTAGTTGGATCCAGGATTATCAATTTGTTGACAGATTCTTAGCTAAACTCCTAGGACCCTATCATTTGGTATCAGAGCTGACGATCCATGGCTCATACTTCGCCAGCGGTGAGTAACCCAGGTCGCGTCTCCAGCTTGGAAGGAAGCCTCGAGTCTATCAGAGAAACCATTCAGCTGATGGGGGTGATCGTGGACCACGTACCTCAGTTGCAGGAGGATGTCTTAGCCTTAGGAGCCCAGATTGGCGATGTTCAAGGGGCCCTCCACCGACTGGAGACCTTGATTAGTCACCGACTGGAGGCCCAACCACCAGTACCCCTGCGACGGGAGCAGGGACGAGACCGGGACCGATTGGGTCTGGCCGATTCGCCAGACAGGGGCCGCGGAAGGATGGATCATTGGGGAAGACGACTCGAACTTCTGATCTTCCAAGGGGAAGATCCGTATGGCTGGGTATTCCGGGCGGAGCGTTATTTCGCCATTAATGGCGTCGAGGAGGAGGAGAAGGTTCTAGCGGCCTCGGTATGCATGGAAGGCAGGGCTCTCGGCTGGTTTCAGTGGCTGGATTCACAAGACCCGTTCACCGACTGGCGAGATTTGAAGGCAGCGATTCTCCACCGATTCAGCCGCGCGAAGGACGGCGACCCGACAGAGCGGCTGATGGCGTTGCGGCAGGACAGCTCGGTGACGGAATTCCGCGACTGGTTTGAAGCTTTGGCTGCTTCCATGCGAGGTATTCCTGAACCAATCTTTAGGGGGGCTTTCCTTAATGGGCTTCGTGAGGATGTAAGGGCCGATGTTAAGTTATGTTAAAATATAAAAACTATTGTTGGCTCACCTCCTAACAGCTTAAGCTTTTGGGATGGATTGGTAAAACTAACATGGTATCAGAGCGGGAGGTCCTGAGTTCAAACTCTCGTAATTGCACTATTTATCTCCATTTAAAATCATCACGTGTTGGGTCTTTAATATATCTCGGGCTTAAATATTCACGTGTTGGGCTTTCTAATTAATTTACACACACAATTGCTCATTGTCCAGCCCACACGTGAGGGGGAGTGTTAAAATATAAAAATTATTGTTGGCCCACCTCCTAACAGCTTAAGCTTTTGGGATGGATTGGTAAAACTAACATTGTAGTTTTAGATAGATGGGAAAAACTCTTCTTATATTTCTCATTATAACCGGTAGAGTACATAGGTTATTTATAGAATAAACAAACGTAACCTAGATTCCATAATAATAGGAAAATCCTAACTACGCTAGACTTGAGATACTCAACCATATAAATCAGGTTGTTTATTCAAAAACTAAATAACTAAAAAACCTCCTAATATCTCGACACTCCCCCTCAAGTTGGCGCATATATGTTTATCATGCCCAACTTGCTAACAGGATCTTCAAAAACTGGTCTGAATAAGCCTTTAGTAAGAATATCTGCAAGTTGCTGGTTTGTTGGAACGAAGAGCATGCAGATTATTCCTTTTTCAAGCTTCTCTCGGATGAAATGCCTGTCAACCTCGATGTGCTTGGTTCGGTCATGTTGAACTGGGTTATTGGCGATGGAAATGGCAGCTTTGTTGTCGCAATACAGTTTCATTGGCTTGTCTATCGGTTGTTTTAACTCCTCCATGAGACGCTTCAGCCATAGTAGCTCACACGCACCATGAGCCATTGCTCTGTATTTAGATTTCGCACTACTACGAGAAACTACATTTTGCTTTTTGCTACGCCAGGTTACGAGGTTTCCCCAGACAAAGGTACAATATCCTGAGGTGGATCTTCGATCAGAGATAGCTCCTTCATAATCAACATCAGTGTATGCCTCCACCGTACGTTGTCCAGTTTTGGTGAAGAATAATCCTTTCGCTGGACAGCCCTTTAGATATCTAATGATCCTGAAAACCGCCTCTAGATGTTCCTCACATGGTGAGTGCATAAACTGACTTACAAGGCTTACAGCGAAGGCTATGTCCGGCCGTTTGTGGGACAAGTATATTAACTTTCCTACCAGTTTCTGGTATCGAGCTGTGTCCACAGGTATTCTATCTTCAATGTTGCCTAGCTTTTGATTAGGATCAATGGGCTTTTCTGCTGGTTTACATCCACTCATCCCTATTTCTCTTAACAAGTCTAGCACATACTTCCTTTGAGACACAACAATTCCCTTATTTGAGCGGGCAACCTCCATTCCAAGGAAGTATTTTAGTCCTCCAAGGTCTTTTATTTCAAACTCAGTTGCTAAGGTTTCTTTCAACCTCCTCATTTCCGCCGCATCATCACCAGTGAGAATTATGTCATCTACATAGACAACAAGAACCGTGATCTTACCCTCCATTGAATGCTTTACAAACATTGTATGGTCACTATGTCCTTGCACATAGTTTTGCTTCTTCATTGAGCCTGCAAATTTATCAAACTAGGCCCTTGGTGATTGCTTGAGGCCATATAGTGACTTCTTCAACTTGCAAACTTTGGTTCCAAACTTCCCTTCAAAACCTGGAGGTGCTTCCATATAGACCACTTCCTCTAGATCTCCGTTTAAGAAGGCATTTTTTACATCTAGCTGTTGCAGAGGCCAGTCAAGGTTAGCAGCTAAGGATAATACTACTCTTATTGTGTTCGCCACAGGTGCAAACGTCTCCAAGTAGTCTATGCCATAAGTTTGCGTGTATCCTTTCGCCACCAGCCTTGCTTTGTATCGTTCGAGAGAGCCATCTGAGTTGTACTTGGTGGTGAATACCCATTTGCAGCCCATAGTGGTTTTCCCCTTTGGCAGTGCAACTTCTTCCCACGTTTGATTCTTCTCTAGTGTCCTCATCTCTTCAAAAACAGCTTCCCTCCACTCTGGAACTTGTAAAGCACCCTGTATATTTTTTGGAATCTCCACAGAAGACAGATGAGAAGTGAAGGCAAAGAAAGATGGTGACAAGTGCTTATAGGAGATGAAGTTAGATAAAGAATGTTGGGTGCAACTTCTAATGCCTTTTCTAATTGCAATAGGCATATCCAGATTATTCCTAGAATCGGAATCAGGAGATATGTGATCACTCACTTTTGTCAATTAAAGAATTCCCTGGATCAGTTTGTGAGTTCATTACCTTCCTTAGTTCCAACTCATGGCTGTGTGGATTAGTGACATCAACTTTATTTCTTTTTTCCGTCTGCCTTCTTGAATAAACCTGTATTTCAGCACCTGTTTTTGACCTTTCTTCGGTTCTGCTCATTTCTTGAATCTCAGGACTAGGGGCGTGGGGTTCCTCTCGGAATCTGTGGGACTTTCAATGGGAATAGGAAGGACAACAGGTTTTTCCTTTGGTTTTTCCTCTTGCCTCAAATTTCTAGGTTCATTGGTTTCAAGCCTAATGAGATCCTCATAATGGTTTACCTTTCCCGAATCTTCATGTCTAATCTCCCCTTGAAGATGAGCTCCAAAATATGGTGTATTTTCAAAAAAAGTGACATCAAGACTTACAAACATTTTCTTGGTGACCGGATCAAAACACTTATACCCTTTTTGGGTTGGAGCATAACCTAAAAATACACACTTCCTTGCCCTAGGATCGAATTTCCCTCTATTTCTATCATGAATGTGAACAAAAGCCGTGCAGCCAAATATTTTTAGAGGTAAGGTGGCAGAGATTCTTTGAAGTGGAAAGCATGTTTTGAGCACTTCTAGTGGTGTTTTACGGTTTAAAATCCCCGAAGGCATCCTATTGATGAGGTATATTGCAGTGAGAATAGCCTCTCCCCATAGGTATTTTGGAACATGATTGGTGAACAATAATGCTCGTGCTACCTCTAAAATGTGCTTATTTTTCTGCTCTGCTATCCCATTTTGTTGGGGGGTATCACTATACGAGCTTTGGTGAATGATTCCCTTGTCGACAAAGTATTTCCCTAGGATCTCATTAAAGTACTCTTTGCCATTATCACTCCTAAATACCTGAATGGAAGCTTGGAATTGTGTTTTCACCATATTGTGAAACATTTTGAACACTCCCTCTACCTCGGATTTTTCTTTTAGCAGGTATACCCAACTCGTCCTAGTGTGATCATCTATGAACGTTACAAACCATTTTTTTCCTGCGTTAGTTGTTATCTATGAGGGACCCCATACGTCACTGTGAATTAGTGCAAAAGGTTGTAAAGGCTTATATGACAAAGGCAAGAAAACAGTTCGATGGTGTTTTGCTAATTCGCAAATTTCACACTGAAATGAAGAACCTTTTTAACAAATAACTTTGGAAACAAGAGTTTGAGATAATGAAAATTTGGATGTCCTAACCTAAAATGCCAAATAATTATTTCATTCTCACTAGACACTGAGAAAGACCTAAAACATGTGCTTTGTACAGCTTTATTCAATCTGGATCCATCTTCAAAGAAATAAAGGCCACCACTTTCTCTAGCACTGCCAATCATCTTATCCGAGGTGAGGTCCTGAAATTTACAATAAGAAGGATAGAAGTTAGCTGTGCAATTTAGATCTTTAGTGAATTTACTAATGGACAAGAGATTGCAAGAAAGCTTTGGGACGTGAAGGACATTATGAATGATAAGATTAGGAGTTAAAGGGATGGATCTTGTTCCGGCTATTGTAGAGAGGGAGCCATCTGCAACACGGATTTTTTTGTTTCCTGCAGATGGATTATACGAGGAAAAAAACTTTGGATTGCAGGTCATATGGTCAGTGGCTCCAGAGTCAATAATCCAGGGAACTGAGGTTACACAGGTTAGGGCTAAGTGGTTACCTTGCTGGGCTATGGAACAAGAAGGAGAATTAGACATTTTTTGAGATTGAAATAACTTATACAGGTGCTCCATTTGTTCTTTTGTGAATGGTGCTGTTTCCGAATTGATTTGCTCCACTTGAGAATATTCATTCGCAGTTTGAAATGCACGACCATCTCCAGTCTGGTTTTTCTTCAAATTTGGAGGCTTCCCATGTATCTTCCAATAGGTCTCTCTGGTGTGCCATGGTTTCTTGCAGTGGTCACACCATGGCTTCTTCTTCTTGTCTCCTTCATCATATCCCCGGGTCACCAAAGCAGATTTATCTGCTTCTGTTGCTATTTCAGGGACCACATCCTTCAACATGGTATGTTGTATGGCCTCCTCCCGTCACACCTCTGAAAACGTTTAATCCAGGGAACTGAGGTTACACAGGTTAGGGCTAAGTGGTTACCTTGCTGGGCTATGGAACAAGAAGGAGAATTAGACATTTTTTGAGATTGAAAAAACTTATACAGGTGTTCCATTTGTTCTTTTGTGAATGGTGCTGTTTCCGAATTGATTTGCTCCACTTGAGAATATTCATTCGCAGTTTGAAATGCACGACCATCTCCAGTCGGGTTTTTCTTCAAATTTGGAAGCTTCCCATGTATCTTCCATCAAGTCTCTTTGGTGTGCCATGGTTTCTTGCAGTGGTCACACCATGGCTTCTTCTTCTTGTCTCTTTCATCATATCCCCGGGTCACCAAAGCAGATTTATCTGCTTCTGTTGCTATTTCAGGGACCACATCCTTCAACATGGTATGTTGTCTGGCCTCCTCCCGTCACACCTCTGAAAACGTTTCTCGCAGGGAAGGAAGGGGTTTTTTCCCGAGAATCCTGCCTCTTACTTCGGCTTCTATTGAGTCCAGCCAAGAACACATACACCCGATCGTTTTCTTCTTTTTTCTTGAATCTTGCACAATCGTTTGGGCTCTCCCATTCTTCATCATTGTACTGATCTAACTCCTGCCATAGAGTCAACATCTCATTATAGTAGACAGTCACTTTTCGGTTTCCTTGCTTAGACTGCCACAGTTGAGATTTCAACTCGAATATCAGTGATGAGTTCTCCAAATCTGAGTAGCATTCTTTCACTGCATCCCAGACATCTTTTGCAGTTGGGAGAAATAAATATGGTTTCGCTATGGCTGGTTCCATTGAATTCATCAACCATGACATAACCTGGGAATTGTTTGAACCCCAGTCAGACAATTTTGGATCATCAGCAGTAGGTTTCTTCGCCGCCCCCGTCAAGTAGCCCATCCTTCGTTTTCCATCAATTGCCAGCTTCATCGATTGCGCCCACTCGAGATAGTTCGTGCCATCCAATTTGTGCACCGTCAACTGTGAGCCTGATATGTGCTCGAATTCCCCTGGATTGATCAATTCTTGGGACTGAGAATTTTCAGATGTTGCATATGATGTGGTGGCGCCTCTGCTTGCTCCGGTCATCGCCGTTTTCGCCATTGTTTTTCCTTCTTAAAGAGTCGAGGCTTTGATACCATGTAGTTTTAGATAGAAGGGAAAAACTCTTCTTATATTTCTCATTATAACCGGTAGAGTACATAGGTTATTTATAGAATAAACAAACGTAACCTAGATTCCATAATAATAGGAAAATCCTAACTACCCTAAACCTGAGATACTCAACCATATAAATCAGGTTGTTTATTCAAAAACTAAATAACTAAAAAACCTCCTAATATCTCGACAAGTTACATAGGCCCATTAACCTCCAGGAGGCGATGGATCTGGCCCAACAAATTAAGGAACGAAATGAGGCCATAGAAAGGCTTCGGAAGGGGAGACTGGGCCGAGGATGGAGGTCGGAGGGGCTGGGAAAGGATTTGGGCGTTAATGATCGAGCCTATTCTTCATTAGGGTTTTTTGGGAACTCCCTTCAGTCCAACCAGGGGAAGGAGCAGAGCCCTTCCCAAAAGGCTCGGGGGTGGCCACCGCAGGCTGCAGGATTGTCAGAGGGAGGGGGGCAGGCTTCAAGCGCCTTACTGAGGAGGAGATCCAACGGTAGAGGGCTAAGGGGCTGTGTTTTCGGTGTGACGAGAAATTCGGTCCGGGTCACCGATGTAAGAATCGGCAATTACAGGTGCTATTGTTGGCGGAGGAGGAAGAGGAAGGAGACGAGGAGTTGGTGGTGGAGGAGGAGCCTACAACCGAGGGTGTGGCGGGTCTCTCGCTGAACTCTCTCATGGGGATTTCGTCCTCCAATACCATGAAGTTGGTGGGAACTCTAGGGGACTGATTAATGCCCAAAAGTGATGTTCACAAGCGGTCAATTGTAGCACAGAAGAACGGTCGTATCTACAGAGAGATAACAAATTAGCAAGAATAACTAACAGAATAAGAGCATTTGAGAAAAGTGAATTAAAGAAAAAGAATAGTTTTTGAGATTTTGTTGCAAATAAAATAGAAATGAGGGAATTTGTATGAAGAAAATTCAATAATAAAAACGATAAGGTGTCTGAGAATCCCTAATGTTTCGTTTACCAATTCCAGTTTTGATTCACAAAATAAAATAACCGAATAAATTAAATCTCTATGTTGACTCCGGAAATATTATTATTACAAGTTATCTAAAATCGACAATATATTAATCTGATAATATTGCAGTAAAAGACAATTTGTAAAATAATTTGAATAACAAAACATTGCATGACAGAATTACATAAGAAAAGCGTGACTGAACTTATATAAAAATTGACACACAATATTTTGAAAAGTAATAGAAAAATAGATGAGATTTAATCAAAACCCCGAATTGGGTCACTCAACAGAAGTTCATCTCTAATCTCATCAAGAAAACTCTAGCCTATCTTGCAAAACATTATCACAAGTTCTAGAGACAAAATATGAGACTGACAGCAAGACGACAGAAAACTGAATATTAAAAGCTTATTAAAACCTTAGGCCAACCCCTCTATTTATAGTGTTCAGAGGTTGTCGTCAAATAAGGAAACACACAATAAAAATAAAAAAATACAAAAGAAAGGGAAACAAAATAAAATTACACATAAATTAGGAGAAATCATATATTTGATTTGGGGAAGAAATATGATATTTTTCTCTGATTTTTGGGGAAGAAATTCGGATTCATCTCAAAGGGAACACGTGTCGAAGCTTGATTGGAGGAAAAGAATAAGGCCGCCACGTGTCGCGCGCGGAGTGGAAGAAGGGAGCTGGCGGTTGGAGACAGCTGGGGACCCGCTCAGACAGCTGGCACGCGCAGAGGGAAGGAGCAGGCTTGCATCGCAGGTGTGGGACCCACGTGGAGTTTGGGTTGGAACGCGCTGGAGATCTCACGTGCACGGGACGCGCGCTGTGAAGTGGGGCGTGCTGGTTACGCGCGAGGCACGAGATGGCGGAAAGAAATGGCGCGGATTTCTGCGCTGACTTAGTGGGTTGGCTCGGTGGCTTAAACGGCTCACGGGCTGATGCGGCTCAATGGGCTTAAACGGTTGAGAATATGGCTTTCATGGCTTTTTCTTTTGTGGCTTTTTACACTGCTTTTATCTGTAACTAATTAAGCAAAAACTAGACAAATTCTAATTAAAAATATTATGAATAAAAATAATAGAATTGTTTAATTAAAGCTTAAATATTTTAATATTATATAAATCAAAAGCAGTATTAGGGTGCATTTTCATGCACTAATCAGGGACCGAGAGGTAGTGGTGTTAGTTGACAGCGGAGCTTCCCACAATTTTTTGTCACAGAAAGTCGTGAGGGAGATGCGGATTCCGTTGACAGCCACGGGGGGTTATGGCATCCGGGTAGGAAATGGTGCTTGCTTCCGCCAGCAGGGGGTGTGTAAGGGGGTGGGAACTGAGAATCCAGGGATACAAAGTTACTAAAGACTTTGTCCCGTTTGAGTTGGGGTGCGCTGAGGTGGTACTTGGGGTGTCTTGGTTGCGAACGCTGGGGGAAGTAAGGGCTGATTGGCAGAAGTTCACGATGAAGAGTTCAGAACGGAAGAAGGATGGACCTGCCTGAAGGGGGACCCGACCCTGAGCTTGGAACAGGTAAGCCTTCGCACCCATACTCGTAAGTTCCATAGAGAAGTGGTTGGGGCTTTGCTGGAAATTTATTCGCTAGAAGGAGAGGATGGGGGCAATCCAGGAGACAGTGAGCCTAACTCCGTTCAGGGGGTTTTGGCTCGGTTCCCTGAGGTGTTCAAGACACCTGAAGGGTTGCCACCTATGCGCGGGAGGGATCACCATATCACCCTTAAACCGGGAGCAAAACCGCCTAATATTAGGCCGTACCGTTATCCACAAGCACAGAAGAGTGAGATTGAGAGGCTGGTCACAGAGATGTTGGCCTCGGGGATTATTCGGCCGAGTAGTAGCCCATTCTCAAGCTCGGTTCTGTTAGTCAGGAAAAAGGACGGGAATTGGCGCTTTTGCGTCGACTACCGAGCTCTCAACCAGCTCACGGTGCCGGACAAGTTTCCAATCCCTATCATCGACGAGCTGCTGGATGAATTGCATGGGGCTGCCGTGTTTTCTAAGTTGGACTTAAGGGCCGGATACCACCAAATTCGGGTTAGGGAGTTCGATGTGGAGAAAACTGCATTCCGCACGCACGAAGGGCACTATGAATTTCTGGTCATGCCGTTTGGCCTGACTAACGCTTCTGCCACATTCCAGGTCCTCATGAACAGGGTCTTTCAGCCATACTTGCGCCGGTTCGTTTTGGTCTTTTTCGACGATATTCTAGTCTATAGCCGAACGTGGGAAGACCATCATGAGCATCTCACCACGGTCTTGGAGGTCCTGAGGAGGGAAAGGTTGTTTGCCAACCGTAAGAAATGTTCATTCGGGCAGCAGCGGTTAGAATACCTTGGTTATGTCATCTCAGCAGCCGAGGTAGCAACTGATCCGGCCAAGGTGGAAGCTATATTGTCGTGGCCCACACCAAAAAATGTCCGCGGGGTTTGGGGATTTATGGGGTTGGCGGGTTATTACAGGCGCTTCGTTCGAAATTTTGGGCATTTGGCACGACCGTTGACCGACCTACTCAAGCGAGGGGAGTTCAAATGGACTGAGGACGCCACCGCCACTTTCGAGGCACTCCAGCAAGCAATGACTACCCTCCCCGTTTTGGCAATGCAGATTTCGCGAAGCCATTTGTGGTCGAAACGGACGCCTCGGGTACTGGCTTAGGGGCGGTGCTGATGCAGCAGGGCAGGCCTATTGCCTATTTCAGTAAGGCACTATCGAGCATCACACGGTTTCGTTCTGTGTATGAACGCGAACTCATGGCAGTGGTCTTGGCGGTACAGAAATGGTGCCATTATTTACTCGGGAGACACTTCGTGGTGCGAACCGATCAGCAGAGCCTGCGGTTCCTGATGGACCAGCGGCTTTTACCCCCGGAGCACGTTCGCTGGGCCATTAAGCTTTTTGGATACGACTTTGAGTTGCAATACAAGCGGGGAGCATCGAATCGAGTAGCGAATGCCTTGTCCTGGCGCGAGGAAGACACAGAGTTGGGTTTAGCTGCATTGTCCGTTCCCCAGTTCCTGAATTGGGACGAGATTCGGCAGGGCCAGCGTCTTGATGGGGACTATGCGGCAATGATCAGAAAATTGGAACAAGGTGAGGGGGTGGCACCTGGATTTTCACTCCATCAGGCCCTATTGTGCTATCGCGGCAGGGTAGTGTTACCGCAACATTCCCCTTGGATAGGTCGGATGCTTCATGAGTTCCACGACTCGACCTTGGGTGGACACTCCGGGTTTTTGCGCACTTATAAGCGAGTGGCTAGTAACCTGTTTTGGTGAGGAATGAAGAGGGACATACGCCAGTATGTGGCTGACTGCCCCATTTGTCAGCGTTCCAAGTCGGACGCGCTGGTCCCCGCAGGCCTGCTACAGCCACCGCCTATTCCAGAGAGGATAGGGGAGGGGGCTGATACCATCTTGGTCGTCGTGGATAGTCATTGCTGAACTATTTCTGTGTGAGGTGGTGCAGCTCCATGGACTTCATATGTGGTCTGCCACGGTCGCAGGGGGCTGATACCATCTTGGTCGTCGTGGATAGGCTGTCCAAATATGCCCATTTCCTGCCATTGTCTCATCCATTCATAGCCAAGAAAGTGGCTGAACTATTTCTGTGTGAGGTGGTGCAGCTCCATGGTATCCCAGCCTCTATTGTCACTGATTGAGACCCGCTTTTCATGAGCGTTTTCTGGCGCGAACTGTTCTGCATGCAAGGCACAAAACTGAGCCGCAGTTCGGCTTATCACCCCGAGTCGGATGGGCAAACAGAGGTCGTAAACAGGTGCCTGGAAGTGTATCTCCGTTGCTTCGCAAGTGACACGCCTCGTTTGTGGTCGCAGTACTTGCCGTGGGTTGAATTCTGGTTCAACGCCAATTTTAATGCATCTGCCAAGCATTCTCCCTTTCAGGTGGTCTACGGCCGTGATCCTCCCACAATTCACCGGTTTCAAGACTCCCCTTCAGCCGTGGAAGATGTCAACCAGCAGCTTCAACAGCGGAATGAGCTCTTGGATGTCCTAAAAGGGCATCTTGTGGTGGCACAGCAGCTTATGAAGAAGTTTGCTGATGTGCATCGCAGGAAACTATCCTTCAGACCTGGAGACCGAGTCCTTCTCAAACTCAGGCCTTATCGCCTCAAATCCTTGGCACGGAAGCCGAATGAAAAGCTCGCCCCTTGGTTTTATGGACCCTTTGAGCTTTTGGAGAAGATCGGAGAAGTTGCCTATCGCGTCTCGCTACCGGCGGATGCGAGGATACATCCTGTTTTTCACGTATCCCAGCTTAAGCCATTCAGGGGCATGGACTCAACATGTCAGCCTCTTCTGCCTCAACTTTCGGACGAGCTGGAACTATAGGTCGAGCCTTCGAACGTCGTCCGGGGTCGGTGGTCACCCTTTGGCGGGAAGCTGGTGGCTGAAATTTTGGTGCAATGGAAGGGCTTGCAGGATTGGGAGGCCACATGGGAGCTCTTGGACGTGTTTCAGGCGCAGTTCCCTGATTTCAACCTTGGGGACAAGGTTGTCTTCCGGGGGGGGAAGGTGGGGTTTGGGGGGGGGGGGGGGGATTGATATTAGGCCTCTGGTGAGGAAAGTGTACGTGAGAAGGGCCAAGAAGGGAAAGGGGGTGGGCCCAGAACTAAATGAATTGGGCCAGCCAAGGGACGTTGGAAGCCCGCCTGGGGAACCGGGAATGGACGGTTAGTGCCTGAGGGATATTAGGGTAGTATGGGGGCAGAGGGAAGGGATCGTGAATTTTGTGCATGTGTTGCTACCTGGGAGTCTGGGGATTACTCGAAAATCCACCATTATCTTATTTTCCTGCATTCTGTTTTTCTTCTTCTTTCTTCGTTACATTCCAGGGCCTTCCAGGTGCCTTGAGTTGTAATGATCAATTTCATGCAATAAAAATACATTGAGTTGGATCCAGGTTTATCAATTTGTTGACAGATTCTTAGCTAAACTCCTAGGACCCTTTCATTTTTTTTTCTTTTTCATATTCAAAAAGTAATAAGAATGAGAGGTGTTAAGTTTTTTATCATCCTGACGTCGAGCAATTTTTCTGTAGGACCTCCCCTACAGTATCATCACTGTAGTAGAGTTTAACCACCAAGTTCGGGATGGATTGGTGTGGTTCCTCTATGCCTAGGACACCATAATATCGAACCATGAACGAAGAAAGGCATGAGAGAAAAGCATATTGGCTAGTGATTGTGAGGCCCCAATTCTTGACTGGAGGGGACACTAAAGGCCTCTGCCCTTCCATCCCTTGGATAGATAGAGAGGGAGGGCAGAGCTTTTGTTTTTTTCGTGTTGTCAAAGAGTTGAACAATGAAAATAGATGGCGAGTGCCTGATTGAATTGATCGGGTCATGTAGGAATAAGGTTCAAGTCTACCGGTCTGTTAGGATGCCTCAGTTGCATGCATCACTGCACTTCCACTTGACACCTATTGTAATGATAAACGGCTTGTCTCGCCGTGACCTTCTAGATATTGTTGTCTCTATTTGTTTTTACTCTGATTTCTCTTTTTAGTTCTTCTGTTGTTATGTTTTGTCAAGATCATTTTTGAACCCACAGAAAACATCAGAATTCTTATTTTTGTACTTGTCTATGAATAATTTAGGTTGGCTTCTTGTCAACCAAACCTCTGTATACTTTTCGTTTTTATTATTGCAAACTCTTTCCTGTAATGATGTTGTCAAAGTGCTTTGCAACTTAATTTTCTTATGTTTCCAATTCTTTTTTTTTTTTGTCTCTAATGGAGGCTGTTATGTTCGTATGCACCTTGTAGGCTTGAATAATATTATTTCCTCACATTTATTACTTTGTCTTTGTATGTTGGACAGATGTTGAGGATGATTGCGATACCAATGAGCAATCTTGGACCAAATGCAATATTTTATCTTGCAGCTGCTGTCTCTGACTTCTATGTTCCTTGGCAAAGCATGGTAGGGACTAAATAAAGTGAAAATTTGTTGGGATATTTAGTTACAAAACTTATATGGCATGTCTAAATGATATTTTTCTACGTATGGAGTGTAACCATATGCAGGGTTGCTATTGAAAAGTGGGAGAAAAAGAAAAACATGTAGATGCTTCTAGTGCCTGTACAAACGTAGAAAGCATCAACTCTTATGTAAAGCCGTGGCTTCTCTCTGAAGCATGAGTTTTAACTGTGCAGGCAGAACACAAAATTCAATCAGCATCTGGCCCTTTAAACATGCAACTTGCTCAGGTGCCCAAAATGCTATCAGTGCTAAGGAGAGACTGGGCTCCTATGGCTTTCTGCATATCATTTAAGGTAAGCTATTATGCCACCACCTTTTAGCTGTATTTTACTCGATACATCTAACATTTAAGATATTCTTGATAAGAAATAACCAAGATGTAAAGCAAACAATTATTTTTTAACAAATTTTTGAGACTGAAAATTTGTTCTTGCTTGGCGGAACAGCTCGAGACAGATTCCAAGATTCTGCTAGAGAAGGCCGGTGTGGCTCTTAAGAAGTATAAGATGAATATGGTGGTAGCAAACGAGTTATCAAGCCGCAAAGAGGAAGTTGTGATTGTCACAAGTGATGGGCAGATTCCAGTTCGCCGAAACAAGGCTGCGGGTGTTGATGATGTGGAAAATCCTCTTATTCAACTTATTGTCGAAAGACATTCAGCCCATATCGAGTCTTCTAATCTATAATATGATATCCGACTATCTGAGCCTAATGGCCTGGCTAATAACTTCAGTTGTGTTAACAGTGGCACATTTTTATTTTTATTTTTATTAAAAAAAAGTATAACGAGAGCTCTCCTTCACGAGAGAGGTCTTTTCATTCTCATATGTCTATGGGATATAATAAAATGCTTTTCTTTGAATTCATCGAAGAAATAATAATATATACAATTTCCCCTTTTTTTGTTTTGTGTACAATAAGATATGGAGTGGTGTATCAGTATACAGGACAATCCCAGAATGTTTTTGCTATATACTATTCTGGAAGTAAACTGAGTAGAGCAGCGTCTAATTATTCATCTTCTGTGTCAAGCTCAAGGCCTTCTGCTGCTAAAAGCTGGCTAATGACCTTTTTCTTCTCTTCCTCCGCTTTTCTTCGCATCAAGTCTCTTTTCTTCAAGACGAGAGTGTGCCGTTTAAGTGTGCTGTGGAAATATTCTGCTGACGCCTTTTTCTCTCTTGCCAGGATTCTCTTCTCTTCTTCTGGATCAACCTACAATCGCGAAACATTGATTTTGAGAAACAATTATGTAGCCAAAGACACATGAACTTGCAGATAACGATATTCTTTCAAGGGGTTTACTATGAATTTGTGAATGTCAATTAACATTGATAATCGTTTCAAAATCAAACAACATGGTAATACTAGCAAGGGTATTTGTGTAGTCAAAAAAGTATTATTGGATACCTTTGAACGAGAAAGACGACGCGCGCGAAGATTCATCTCTCTCTGCTGTTGCTCGGCCCAAGCTGCTATTGCCATGTCACCCTGCTGATCGAAAGCTTTTCGCTTCTTTATAAGCCACTCCATCCAAGCTTGTGACGCCTGACGAAAATGACGAAATGTACATACCATTGTTGCAGTAGGAAAGCCAAAACAAGCAGTTAATACGGTTATCTACTAAACGTAACCTGCAAATCTTTACCTTCATTGGGTTGACCCTGTTATCCATATCATATTTTCTGCGTTGCTCTTCATCTATGAGCAACTCATAAGCAGCTTGAATCTTAATAAATCTAGCTTCCGCAGTTTCCCCCTCCTCAAGGGTCCCTCTACCATCGTAGACTTGACACATGAAAATTGACTGAATCAATTTGGAGAATTGACAATCGGACCAATAATTGTTAAGAAAAGTTGTAATTATTGATAAATACTAATCTTTCTAATCTCTAGATTTAAGTCCAAATCAAGATTTGAAGTTCTTGAGAAGTTTTCCAGCCAAGACAAAGGACAAACCATCTGGATGATAATATTTGGCCAAACGTCTGTATGCAACCTTTATCTCCTCCTCATCGGCATCCCTTTCTAATTCTGCATAAGGGAAAAAAAGATAATTCATCAAAAATATTGATAGATTGAAGAAATCAAAATAAAAATACATCCTTTTAACCAAACATGAATAAACTGAAATGCCCAGGGAGAGAACATTTCTCAATTTCATATATCAATCACATCGTTCCCATGTCCATAACATCTTTCATATTCCATGAATTTTCCCCCCAAATTTTGTGCTTCCGAAGCAAAAACAAGTCACTGGAAAAAGGTTGAAATTTCAATTCAATCACCAGAATTGGTCCACTAAAAGATGTTAAATTCAAATCGAAGAAAACGAAATTACCAAGAGTTTCGTAAGGAGATTTGGGCTCAGTCCAATTCGCGGCCTTAACCAAAGTCCTCCTCTGATTCACGCGAAACCAACGCTCAGTTCCATTGGAAGGCGAGGAATCGATGAGCGGAGAGAAGAAAGACGGCAGAGAATAGCGAGGTTTGGTGTTAGGGTTTCGAAAGGAAACAATAGAACGAACTTGGTGTCTGCAACAAATGGAGGAGGAGAAGAACACCCCGTGTGGCCTACAGATCGTTCTCAGATTGCTCATTTCAGAACTTCTGACCACCAATCTATTCGAAGAAAATCCCAGAAGCAATATCTATGGTGTCAATTTCTCGCAGAGGATTTTTGGGAAAATCTGTGACTTCTCAGGGTTGAAGACGTGAAGGAACTGAACAGTTTCTACAAGTTTTTTGAGAATCTGTCTGTCTGTTTGTTTGTTTGTTTTTTTTTTTTTCCTGAAAATTTTGAGAATCTAAATTGAATCTCTTTATGAGTTTAGTTGGTAAATTCGTGTCTTAATTTAAATTATAATTTATTATATTTTTATAAAAAATATATATAAATTAAAAATAATTTTAAATTATAATTAAATATCTATTTATATTTTTAATTATTTTTTTCTGCTTATAAAAAATACTCGTTTCCATTTTTTTTTTTACGTATTCTTAATTTCTGTTTATAAAAAATAATTTTATTCTTTTTCAGTTTTTTGGTTTCTCGCAGTTTTTTTTTTTTTTTTGGAATTAGTTTTTTTTTCTTTAGATTCTATTTACCGGCAATTTTTGGTGGGCGGTAGAGCCTGTGCCTCGCTGTAGCTTGACGGTTGGGACTGTCCCGCCCAAATTATTGAAGACAAAAAAAAAAAGTTCAAAGTAATAGCGTTCACTTCTTTTTTTTCTTTTTCTTTGTTTTTTTTTTTTGAAAAAAAATTCGAATATAATATATGCACCATTAACTCCATTCTTTAATTTAGTACTCTCATGTTTACTTACCAAGATTGAAGAATGAGAGTGAAAAATGTGAGTCAATTCCATATTTATTTACTTTTTTTTATTCTGAAATAGGAGTGAGATTGGTGGGTCCCACTCAAATTTGGGATTAAAGAATAAGATTAGCATTCTCATGCCCCCCATTAGAATTGAGACTCTCATTCGTAATATTAATATTAATTTACTATTATACCCTTATTTTACTTATAAATACACAATTAAAAATAAAATTCAAAAAATAATAAATGCAACATATATTTATTATTTTATTTGCCTAATATTATAATATTAGCATAATTATTGTTAACTTTAATATAATAAATATGTACTTTATTTTT
>NW_010365213.1:46556-47924 GCF_000414095.1 Morus notabilis
TTTAAATTTTTTTAAAATTTATTTTTATATTTTAAATAGTTGTACAATTTATATTTATTATTTTAGTACCCAATTATTACACTAAATATTTTAATTATCATTAATTTTAATATAATAAGTACACAATATATTTTTTAAATTGAAAATATCAAATTAATTTAAAGGGTATATTAATACTTTTACACTTTTTTATTCCGATTCTGGGTGTAAGTAAACGTATGAATGAGATTTGGAATGATTCCGATTCCAAATCCTATCACTAAGTAAACAACTTATTCTGACTTTGATTCCTCACTCCGAATCCTACCCACTCCGAATCCTGCTCACTCCGATTTATGCTCATTCCGATTACACGTAAGTAAACATTGGTGGATTTTATTATTTTCAATACGATTTCTTTGTTTTGTTTATATTAAAATAAATATGTATAACGAAAGGTGTAATGGAGTAGAGAATGTGTCGAATTTAAAAATTTAAGAGTAATGCATTGGTGGATTTTAGTATTTATTATTTATTTATAATTTTTTTAATTAAATAATTACACTAATAAAATAATATTTTTTAATAATAAGAGGTAAAGGTTCAGATTCATGTTTTTTTCAAAGTAAATTCTCTATTTTTTTAAAATTTTTAATTAATGTTTTTAGTCAATTACGATACAATTTGATTATAAAACAATGAAACAGAAACCCAAATGAAAAAAAGAAATTAGTTGATATAATCAGCAAAAAAAAAAAAAAAAAAAACTCACTCTGAAAATCAACCGAAGGTACCATTAAAAAAAATCAACCGAAGGGCAAAACTGATAACTCATGTATAAAAAAATTTTAAAAAACCGACAACTAATAAAAATATTCCAAAGAAACTACTATATTTTAAAACCCCTCTTTTAAACACGCTTTCTTCTTCTTCTTCTTCTTCTTCTTCGAATTAGGAGGGAAAAGAAATTCACGTCATTCATGAGAATAGTGTGTTCTCCATATATTAAACTCCATAATTATTTTGGATTTTAAATCATTGACAATCCCAAATAGTCCTTAGAAAAATAAAATCATTAGTAATTTAACATTGGTCATTGATACTACTCTTCGGGGCGTGCTTATATATGTTTGCGGCCTTAACCGGCAAGCATTCCAGAGTGAAAAGAAATGATAACAAAAGTCAAAAAGACAAAAACAGCAGACATTGCTGACCATAATCTTAAACATCATTTTCTTTTTGTAGGAAATCATAAATAATTTTACACAGTAACTGCCACTTAACCCATTCAAACATAAACTTGGCGCTTCATATCATCCTATCCAACAAAATTAACACCTTTCTTCGTATACACATCTTCAAGTTTCATATACATATATATATATATAT
>NW_010365213.1:48183-66062 GCF_000414095.1 Morus notabilis
TTTCTCTGTATATACACATATATGATTCACATATATATATATATATATATATATATATATATATATATATATATATTTGCCAAATTGATAGTTAAGAAATTGCATGCATGTTTCCCAAACTAAATCCAAAATGCAGATTTATGAAGCCGACCGGCATGGTGGATTGGCTAGGCTGGTTCGCAAGGACGAGCAGCCCAAAGGGAGCTGAGCGCTTGAAGACGGTGAAAGAATTCCCCCAATGCAAGCAAGGCGCGCGCAGCTTGGTGCGTCGTTAGGATGCGAGACATGTGCCGCATCGTTTGCTGCCTCAAGTGATCTGCCTGTTCCCATTCAATTACCAAGCATTCTGAATCAAAACCAAGCTTATCTCAAAGTGACAACAGGGTAATACTAGGATCCTAATTTTTGCACCAATATTTTCACACCAAGTAATGTGACAGTTTTTTAACCTCATTGTTGTAGCTTTAAATAGTCAAAAATTGTCGCACATAATTTTGTTGCATAAGTTAGTGTCCCAAATATTATTCATAAATATGAGTACATAGAAATAGCAAGTTCAATGAGAAGGTTAACGTGTCATGAAAATCTTTGTAAATGTCATCTATTTTTTACTGAATAAAAAGGGAATTATTAGTATCATCCCCTTCTCGTCCCTTTCATCTACGGTAGGAATTCAAGGGTTAATCAATAAAATGAAAAGGACCTGATTTCATTCTTCTCACAGAATGGGCTCAGATTCGCTCCGATCAAACTAGCATATTGACAGGGAGACCTTAAAGTACGGTTATGAAATATTGAGTCTCAAAGAATCCGTAAAGAAGAAAATAAGGCATCCTAACGGTTGCACCACACCTGGTTGACGAAACTCTCAAGTGCTTCCAACTTCTCAACTGCAGAAGCCATTTGACAATCGTAGCCACCTTCGCTCATAGGATCAGATGCCATGCTCAAGGCCAGGGTCTGGTGGAGTTTATCAATTCCCTGCGTCAGAGCATCTTCTGCCTGCTGAGATGATTGTCGCAGGGTATTCACTTTCGCAACTTGTTGATCGCTCAACGGCTCTATATGTGGCATAACCACCTGATTCATGATGTTCATTAATAGGGAACTAGAAATTAGTATTATCATTCATTCATGCAATATGCTAGTGAAGAGCAAAAATGAAAGTGATACCAAAAAAGACCATAGTAAGAGAATAGAATGGCAGTTGTTTTTTCTTTTTCTTTTTTTTTTTTTTTTTTTTTTTTTTTTTTTTTTTTTTTTTTTTTTACATTTAGAAGCTCCGAGGGGCGGAATCCTCCGATCCAAAGGAAAAAACGTTCGGCGGACGTACGCCATATGCCAGACATTAAGTAGAAAATGTCGGATTTCGCAGCATCTTCTTTAAGGCGAAAAAGGTTGTAGTAGTGGTTCAAGCCGCTTTCTACAAGCATACTGAGCTCCACATCGGTTACTCGGGCTTGAAGCGCGTTTCTCAGCTCACTATTTTGCCTGTGCTGCTCCTCAACCCAGTATCCGTATTCCATTTCAAATGTTGTGATCCCTAAAATCCGACGGCCAGAACCATTCGCATCAATATCACTTCCGGTAATTATCACCACTTTTTTCTTAAACTAATCGCAGATTTCGTAGATTTATGTGCGAATTATGAGATTGATTACTGGGGATTAGAATACAAACCTGAGTTTAAAGTTCCAAAATTTCCTATGTGACTACTGCTTAATGAAGTACTGCCTAAGTAGACACCCTGCAATTTTACAGTTAGTGGCGTATTAGATAGAAAGTTGTCATATACCATATGAGAAATACATTTGGTAATAAAAAGAAGAAACTGAAAAGGGAGGTTATTCTTGTTATAGTTATTATAATTATTATTATTATTTTTTTAATTTTTATTTTTCACCTTACCTGCTTTCTAGCTCTGTCAAGCTCCTGCTCTATTTGCGCCAGTTTCAACCGGCTTGTTTCTAACTGCTGGACATAAGCCTATGGTACAGTAATGTAATGAAATAAAAAAATAAAAAAAATAAAATAAAAAAAAAACATCTAATTGAACTCCTAAGATTGAGTAAAAATCACTGGAGGGGGAAAGCATTTATTGTCACCTTTTTCCTCAAACGACTTTTTCGAGCAGCTTCGCGATTTTGCGCCAGCCGCCTTTGTACCTACAAACAGAAGATACACACACAATTAGAAAAACAAATTTCAAAAAAAAGTTGTCATAAAGGAAACTGAAATGAGAAGTGACATAATCTGTAACCTTATCATCAAGAGGTTTGTTGCCTTCTTGTTCATTACTGGAAGGCGGTGCCGTTGATGCACGAGAAATGACATCAACCTAGAGAAATCAATAATCAGTAATTAGTACTCTAAGAATTTTGATTATATATATATATATTTATTTTATTTTATTTTGTTTAACTAATAATAGTAATTTAGTTTACCTTGTTTTCTTGATTAGGCTCAACGTCTACAATTGTAGAAGTAGATGCGAACAAGATGTGATCATTTTCAAAGGTGTTTTTCCACATAGGAACCTGTCGGAATGGCTCATATATCCCCATCGGCCTTGAAGTCGTAAACTGAGCTGGTAAAGAGCTCATTCATTCAATCATAATCTGTCAAACAACTAACTGGAGTAACTTACTATATTATCAACTAAAAAGTCTTGCAAAATAAATAAAATCAGGCCAATCAAGAAAAAGAACAGAAGAGAAAAAAAAAAGTGTTCCTTTTATTGAGATGATCTAGAAGTTAGCTTTGTAGAAAATAAAATACAATTGCTTAGCAGAGAAGAGAAAGACTTAAAACATATTATAATTACCTCTAACAACATGCTCAGATTCAGAGATAAATCTTCTTTTGGTTGCTGAGAAAAAAGAAAAAGGAAGAAAAGGATTATTTTTAATGAATACTAATCATGGTTTTCTCAAGTGTTGTTGGTTACTGAAAACACTAGAAAAGATTTGAGCTTTGAAATACTACTTTGCATTTCTCTCTGTGAAATGGGATTACTATAACCGTTCCGATCAAATGCTAATACCATAAAATGGAAGTTGTTGGACCCAAGAGAGATAGATAGAGAGAGAGAGAGAGAGAGAGAGGAAAGTATTGAAACAGTCCTAGAGTTTTGGAAGTTTGGAAGCCAAAATTTCAGGGAATGACAGTGAGGAACTATAATTATAAGGCAACAAAAAGCAGAGAAACATTGCTCTGATTTAAATAATGCACTTCTTTTGAGTCCCCTACTGTTCCCAGTCCCCACCTGAGACAGACTAATGTCTGATGCATACCATTTACCACTTCTTTCTTTGAAAAACAATGAATATTCGCAATAAAAATTATTCAAAAATAAAAATAAAAAAAAGTAACATCACTGATGGCGTCATCTAGTGGCGTAATGGGTGGCCGAGATGTAGGTAGACATTCTTTCTACGATGAAAAGAGAGAAATCGGATGTGAAACGTGGAGGCTTGTTGTTGGTGGGTGACTGTTGGGCAGGTCCGTCCGCCTGGTAGAATTTAAGTAAATTTACCGTTGATTATTTTAATACCTTTCACTTTCTAGAAAAAAAGGTTAAGTGGGTCCAGGTAAAACGCTATACACATTAGCAGCTGTGTCAAAATGTGATGGAGATCCAACGACACGCGTCCAATCTGTCTCCTATCCTGAGCTGAAATACCCACATTTTCTTTCGTAAGAAAATGGTCGTGTGTTTGTGTGTGTATATATATATTTAATTTTCCTTTTTTGGCTAAAGAAGAAAATTTTTATATCCATTTTCAACAGCCAAGTGCAATCTCAACTCCACATTCTCGATTAATACGATTTAAGATTTGAAACTTTAGAGAGTAACATAGAGAAAGCATCTAACACCAATATATACCGCGTCGCTTTTGTTGTTTGTCTCCTTACTATACTTTGACGTGTTTCGAACACCTGTCCAAGAAAAAGTTTCTAACGTTCTGGTTAGCAGGGTATTTGAGAAGTGCGATAGTGGATTGTAACATGTCTTGTGTGGGGTATCAGAGAGAGCATTTATAGTGAGACAAGTCTTTAAGATACGTGATATTGTAATAGTGACTTAGCCCTCAAGGCGTAGGGTCACAATTTAGTAGGGATTTCCCTCCCTACTTAAATTTTTTTTTAAAATATTATTTTTACAAATTTTAAAATTTTATACTTAAACTCTTATTGAAATAATATATGTCCTACTAAAATAAATATATTTTTTATATATACTCATTAAGATAATTTATTAAAAAAAATTTAATATACTCTCACTGAAGTGAAAGACTAGTTCTGCCTGCATAGAGCGCACCATTTTAAAAGTAAAACGAACCATGATGAATCAAGGGGAATCGGCTCAACAACATGTTATTTGATGCCTTCGTTTTTACTCGTTTAAGATTCAAGTCCTTAAAGCAAGAGTCTTCCTTTTGGCATTCCGTTATACTTGTGGTCTCATTAGACTCCTAATATACAGTTGCATAAAAAATTTAAATAATAATAAAAAAAACTATTGATCTAAATACGTTAGAGAGAGAGAATCCGCGGAAAAAATATAGTTAAAAGATACGAAGGACGTTTGTTTTCTATATTCGTCCCTAATTTTAAATCATGATTCATGGTTCTCTATAGTGTTTTTTCTCATAAAAAATACACGTAAAACGAGAATAATTTTAAATTATAATTCTGAATACATAAACCAAATGTCCTCAGACCTGTGATTCTTATAATTTGTACCTAGTTTTTACAAGATATTAGAGCATAACAACTCTAACTAATTACAGTAATACAGAGAGCTTTCACCAATTTTGTTATGCTGACAATTACACGGAGGCAATAACCACCTCACGAGTAGTGACACTCAGGCACTTGACATTCACGAATTGCAAACATCAGCTTTTGACTCTCAACTTCTAGAAGCCGGCCTTCTCATTGAAATTAAGTAGAGGTTCTATAATTCATTCCCTCATCAACCGTAATTTAATTAGTCTTATCGACATAAAATCCGACTAAAAAAGGAAAAAAAAAAAAAAGACAATTATAGTTAGCACTTAGCAGAATTCACGAACACCTGTCCAAGAAAAAGTTTCTAACGTTCTGGTTAGCAGGGTATTTGAGAAGTGCGATAGTGGATTGTAACATGTCTTGTGTGGGGTATCAGAGAGAGCATTTATAGTGAGACAAGTCTTTAAGATACGTGATGTTGTAATAGTGACTTAGCCCTCAAGGCGTAGGGTCACAATTTAGTAGGGATTTCTGTCCCTACTTAAATTTAAAAAAAAAATATTATTTTTACAAATTTTAAAATTTTATATTTAAACTCTTATTGAAATAATATATGTCCCACTAAAATAAATATATTTTTTATATACACTCACTAAGATAATTTATTAAAAAAAATTTAATATACACTCTCACTGAAGTGAAAGACTAACTCCGCCACTGCATAGAGCGCACCATTTTAAAAGTAAAACGAACCATGATGAATCAAGGGGAATCGGCTCAACAACATGTTATTTGATGCCTTCGTTTTTACTCGTTTAAGATTCAAGTCCTTAAGCAAGAGTCTTCCTTTTGGCCATTCCGTTATACTTGTGGTCTCATTAGACTCCTAATATACAGTTGCATAAAAAATTTAAATAATAATAAAAAAAACTATTGATCTAAATACGTTAGAGAGAGAGAATCCGCGGAAAAAATATAGTTAAAAGATACGAAGGACGTTTGTTTTCTATATTCGTCCCTAATTTTAAATCATGATTCATGGTTCTCTATAGTGTTTTTTCTCATAAAAAATACACGTAAAACGAGAATAATTTTAAATTATAATTCTGAATACATAAACCAAATGTCCTCAGACCTGTGATTCTTATAATTTGTACCTAGTTTTTACAAGATATTAGAGCATAACAACTCTAACTAATTACAGTAATACAGAGAGCTTTCACCAATTTTGTTATGCTGACAATTACACGGAGGCAATAACCACCTCACGAGTAGTGACACTCAGGCACTTGACATTCACGAATTGCAAACATCAGCTTTTGACTCTCAACTTCTAGAAGCCGGCCTTCTCATTGAAATTAAGTAGAGGTTCTATAATTCATTCCCTCATCAACCGTAATTTAATTAGTCTTATCGACATAAAATCCGACTAAAAAAGGAAAAAAAAGAAGACAATTATAGTTAGCACTTAGCAGAATTCATACAAATTTAGATCACCATGAATGCTTTTATACTTGCTACAATAGATATATGCTTCGTCTATTTGTTCCCCCACTCACTATCAATTCCTTCAAACTTCTTTTTAAATTTCGCACTTGAAGCAAGCCAGTGATGAAAATCAAAAAAGAAAAAGAAAAAAAAAAAACTATACTCAATTTAATACGTTTTTTCATAGTAATCACTAGCTATAGCTTTATTCAAAAAGAAAACACTTATCCTATTAAAAAAAAAATTAAATTATTATCTTTGCCATGGTATATCTATTTTACTGGCACTGAGCTATATCGGTTGTTATAGCTTAAGGGAGAGGTAACTTCTTTTTCCTTTCGGAAAAGGGGAAAAAAGTTGGATAGCTTTACAGGTTGTGTGATCAGTTTGTTAGATAATCTTTCCAATATATATATATATATATTTTTTCCAAATAAGGCAAATAGATCTATGGTTTGCATTACAAAGTTGAATCAAACCAATGTGACAGGAGATAAGAGGACCATATATTAAAGTAATGACATTTAATATTTCTTTGGTATCTAAGAACATGAAGCTCACTTTAATTTGCTATAATACTATTCAAGGTAGTTGATGATCTGATCAGGCCAAGCACAAAAAAGTTTTCCCCAACTGCTTTCTTCCTCCACAACCTTAAGCAATTAAAACAGGCTTCGTTTCTGAGTCATTATTTGCATAATGTGAACAAAGTAAATAATTCGTCAAAGTGGGGACTGCTTGTCACATCAATTTATAAAGCGACTAAAGTTCTCAGTACTGCAGATCGCTCACAAACGGCCAAATACATATATTATCATTCACTTTGCAAAAATTCAGATTTTGACACCTCTATTTTTTTTCTTTTCCTTTTTCTTTTTCTTCATGCTTTAAGTGAATCAAACATTTATGTATGTATGCGTCTATGTTGGAATACTATTTGATAATTAAGCGGTATTTGTTTTATAGGTTTGCTACACTATTATTTCCTTTTACAAAAATTTTGAATTTTTCTTAGTATCGGCTTAACCATAAGACAGTTTAGGTAATTGTTTAAGACCCCAGATTGAGCCAAGGCTCACAAATTATAATTGAAAAGGCCTTTTTTTTTCAAAATAAATAAATATCTAATCAAAATGCCTCATTTTTATTCTCAAACTTATATATAAAAAATGAATTTATACTTGCTATATTTCAACTATAAATTACAAATAAGACGAAAATAAATTCAAATTTCATAAAAGTAGATATGTGATTCATAGAAAATAATAATTGAAAATGTCATTAATAATGAAAATATAACTGATTGAAGGATCTTTTAGACTATATTTTGTTTGCACAACTTATCAAGCTATTTCTTCATTTGTGAAGTAGATTTAAGCAATTTCAAGTATGTGAAAGTATTTTTGAACTATTACTCAACTTTGACAAATTAAAGTAATTAACTTGAAATGGAATGAAGAAGTATTGTCTGAATCTTAGAAGACGTTCTAAATTATGATGGAACTCATATTTTCTACTACAATCAATTACTATGAATATTAAGGCTTCGTTCAGTTCACGAATTTGAGTTCTCAATTCGAGTTGAGATGTGATTTTATGTGAGAGCTTTTCACTGTAGCAGAAAAGTTAGATGTGAATTTTTGTGAGAGCTTTTAATTGTAGCAAAACTTGAATTGAAAACTCGAATCGATATAATGAACGAGGCCTAAGTATTAATAGAACTTAAGGAAAACAACAACTCAACTAAAGGATTCCTTTTTAAATGCGTATGTTAACATTTTTTTTTTTTTTTTTTTTGTTAATTGTTACTTATGCAAACAGGTGTTTCTCTTCTTAAAAAATGTTCACTTTAGTATTTTCTAACTTCTAACTGAATTTTAAAATTTTAACTGATTTTAAAAAAAAAAAAAATCGAAAAAGATCCCTTAAAACTTTTTTACTTAAGGTCCTAAAATTACTTGAGCCGGCCTTGATTTCTGTTCAAACCTGCAAACTAAATGATACCTTAATGTATAAGTTCCATTTTTCTGAAGATAATGTACTGCAAAACATAGATGCAAGTAATTACTTGTAATTTGGGAACCATATTGATTTCAATAGGATGCATAAAAAGATTGGTGAGCTGGTGAATACGTGTTTACTAGTCGTGCCACATCGTAAGTGTGTGTGCGTGTGCTAGTAATATTGAAAGCCAATTGTTTTCTTCTTTTTCCTTCTTTTTGGTTTGGATTATTATTTATCTTTTTTTATCATCTACTGATATAATTCTGTATTGTGGATTCCCCCCATGTCGGACGAAAAATTGCTGCGTCAACTTAGCATTCAAGGTATAAAGAAAAAGCAGAAAATAATATAAAATCAATATTTAAATTGTACTTATTAAAAAATACTTGGCCAAGTGGCCTAAACATGAATGAGACTTGGCCATTTGGAAATGTAGGCTTTTTCGTTACATGATCGCCACTGAGGTGATAACCAATTATTGGAGTATTATTTTATATATTTTATTTTGTAAAGATACATGATAAAAAATATTTACTATGGTAGCTTTGCTTAGTAGGTTGAAAGTGTAATAATGACTACAAAACAATTATTAATGAGTTGCCCTCGTATTAAATTTAAAAAAAAAAAGAAAAAAAATTAGGGAAGTGTGTGTAGGCATATATATTGTGTCCTTCACTTTTTTTTTTTTTTTTAAAGATTATATCGGTGCTATTGGACTTGTCTATTTATAAAGGTTGAAAGGACCGTAATAGACAGAAATTAGGTCCATGAAGATTAACAGAAAGTTAACTAGAGAGGGGAAAAAAAGAAAATAAAAAAGCGGGAGGATTAAAGAACTAACTTTTGCTATATAATAATGTTTCAAGGTGGCTCAGTTGGTTTTGTTTTATTTCAACTTTTTCTAATTTGTCCTGCCCAATCTCATCTTCTTTCCTAACTCTTCAGCATGTATATATAGGTTAGATTTTTACGGTAAAGAGAAAAAATATCTGACTGATAGAGTTATGTTTTAAACTGTAATATTTATATGAAGTTCTGTTAATTTTGTATATTTATTTTGATGTGATTTTGATTAAATTTTATATACAAAAAGTAGATTACATGAATAGTTTAGTGGTAATTTTATGTTCACTTTAAGTTAAAGCTAATGAGTTGAGTTCCCCATTAATCCTAAAATTCAAAAGGAAAAAAAAAAAATACTTTCTTACAAGTGGTGATGCCAAAGACATCTGCAATATTTAAGAGATAACATTAGTCATATATACTTAGACCCTATTCTTTTTAGTGATTTGAGTTTAGAATTTAAATTTTATTACAGTAAAAAGTTAACAGAAATAGTCATATTTAATTTTTTTTATTACAATTAAAAATTCTCATATAAAATCACATTTCAACTTAAATTAAAATTTTAAATCAGACTTTAATATTACGACCTTTTCTTTCTACGCAATTATAGTAAAGGTATTTTGTTTGGACTAACATGCCCACTTTCCTTTCTCTTTTTATCTTCTTTATTTTCCCCTTCCTTTTTCCCTTATTACTTTATTGGCTAAAGAAGTGGTTGTTTTTGGCATTGAGAAAAGATGGCAGAAAGTACACGCAAAGTGTACCTAAAGATGTAATTTATGACATAATTGACTAGCCAATTAATCCCAAGATGGCATAAACTAAAGGAAATAATATATCCAAATCAAGGATTCCACATAATTTATGTAACCAAGAAAAGCATCAAGAGAAAAATGGACAATTTGAGTGCGGATTCTTTTTAAGTATTTACATATATATATATATATATTCTCAACAATATCAATTCCACGAAATTGCATAGATATTATCCTCAATTAAGACCTTTATTAGAATCCCAAGTCCTTGACACAGACAAACATTAAGTATGTCTGGTGTGAACTCAGGGCAATAAGGGCCAAGTACAGCGAAACCTTTTCTTGCATGTCACTAACACAGACAAACACCCACTTCACTATATATACTTTACCCTTTTCACACCCCTACTTGGCTTTTATTTTTGTCTTAATAAAAAAAATATTTAGTTAATATTTAGAAATAATATTGATCATATGTAAGTCAAATGGTGGTTGCAAAATATTGCTCGGTGGTAAACTCACACGGTTGTGTGGGTAAATGTGGATGACGCGTGGGCAAATAACAGTGCGACATGTGGCTCTGCTTTCCCTTAAGAGGCAACAACCCTCGATGGGGGGATTCCCTTTCCTTCTGCTACAAGGGAAGCTCAACCTTCGACGGCGACTCCTCATGACGACGACAGTTCGTACCGTCGACCTTACGGCAGGAATCCTTCAGAAAGAAATCAATTGCCAAGAAAGAAAACTAGGCTGAGCAGATAGAGATGGCGAGAGGAATGCCCGAAGAGGGGAAAACCTGACATCGCAAGTTGCGTGTGGAAATGAGAGATGTCTGCAGTACAGACATTAAATGCAAACCCTTAAACTGCCCTACGGGGGACAGAAAAGGGTTACAGCTACGCATAGAGCCGTAATGGGAGACTAATTGGCTGAGTGAACAGTGCACAAAAGTGATTAGTGGGCTACGGTCTGGGCCTAGAAAGACAGACCACTTGAGTGCTTTTCAGCCTACAAAGAAAACCCACCCGACGAAGGAATCTCGGCTATATAAAGGAGAGAAGTCTCATACAGAAAGGAGGTTGATCTTTTCTGAGAGAAAAGAACGAGAGAGCGATTTATGGTGTAAATTGTAACAAGCTCAAAAGAAATAGAAATCTACAGTGGATGTAGCTCTTCATTTTATAAGAGTGAACCACTATAAATCTTGTGTTTTTTCTACTTCAAGTATTTTTTTGCTCATATTGCTCACTACACAAAAAAGACCATAAACACTTCACTGCATATATTGAGTATACAGTCAATATTAAGCCGGTAATCCAACGGGATACCTAGTGGTGACCCGGCCTATTTCTGTTGACGAGTTTTTACCGTCAACAATTGGCGACTCCACTGGGGACCGAACCCAGAATCTCTGGTTCATGCGTTTGACCCCCGACAACGACATAGTCAGCAAACATGCCTCCAAGAAGAAGGATTGAGGTCATCAACCAAGGCAGCCAAATGGACGAAACCGCCACGCATTCGGTGAATGACGGGATGGAGGAGGGTCACGAGGGTCCACCTCCAGTCAGAAACGAAGTCCCGCTCCCAGAGGTGCCGCGGCCGGACCCTGTACAAATGCAGGCCCAACTAATCACTCTAACCGACCTGGTACGTGGACTAATGGTTGTAGTCAAGCGCTTGGACGGAAGGAACTCTATGCCGCCTCTAGAATACGCCCCAATGCCGCCGGGAGCAGCCATGGCTGAAAACCACAACCCCGGTGACCGCTAACATGACCTAGAAGGAGTCGGGGACAGCGAGAACCATAGAGGCCATCCTAGGCCTCGACCTTCCCAATCCTCCGGCAGCCGTCTAAGGGCCGTCGGGCTTCGGGCTCCCGAGGACCGGATAGCGAGAGGTTTGGGGAACCCCGAGGTGCTACCCCAGAACCCAGGAGGAAACCCACTGGGAGACTCAGGGTCAGTACAGGCACGCGGGCAGGCAAGGGGCGGACCTCACGCCCAAAGGGCAGAGGCGTCGAGAGTAGCTGGCTCAGCCATCTCGGCCGAAGAAGCGTGCGCCATTATGGAGCGAATGGCCAACCTAGAGTAAAAACTCACGGGCGACGTCGCCGGCCTAAAAAAGAACATAGGGCGAGTGGCCGAGGTAGTAAACGTCGACATCACGCCTAGCCACACACACGACCATCCATTTACCGCGGAAATAATGGCGCCACCTCTCCCCGATAAATACAGGTTACCATCGATCCCACCATATGACGGTCGAGGGGATCCCGACAATCACTTGGAGGTACGCAGGGCACATGCTCTTACATGGGTACGCCGATGAGATTATGTGCCGAGCCTTCCGGAACCATTTAACGGACTCTGCCCGAAGATGGTTTCGGACGCTGAAGCCAAACTCTATCTCAAGCTGGGATGAGTTGAAGGAAGCATTTTCCCTCCAGTTTATAAGGGTTAAAAAATATGTCCCCCCAAAGCACAATCTGACGACGATATACCAAAAGCTGAACAAATCGCTGAGGGAGTGGCTCGCAAGATATGGGGAAGCTGTTGCCGCCATGAAGGACATAACCGACCGGAAGGCCTTGATGGGGGCATTGTCTAGCATGAAGAAAATAACCCCTTTCAAGAGATAGCTGAACCGAAAACCTCCATCCAGTTATAAGGAATTCTTTGCACGAGCGCAAGGCTACATTAACGCTGAAGAAGTGGATGCGAATGACCCTGAGCACAGGTCCAATAAGAACAAGGGGACCGAACAAGGGTCGACGCTAGCAAAGCGTGATGGAAAGAAGCGACGAGGTGGAGGAAGCGGGGACAAGCAGCCCTCCTCGACGTCAAACACTCCAGAAACCAAGAAGCCGAGGCAAAAAGAGAACCGTAAGCCTCGACCGTTTCAAAGGTATGATTTCTACCATGAATTAACAATAGGAGCCGAGGAAGTGTTCAATCAGGTCGGCCGCGGGAATCTACTGCACCGCCCAGAGCCAATGAAGCCAGACCCTAGCCGAAGGAACCAAAAGAAGTATTGCAGGTTCCACGGCGACGTCGGCCACCACACTAACGATTGCGCCGATCTTAAAGATGAGATTAAGAGAGTGATCCGCGAGGGGAGGCTACAGGAGTTCAAAGCCGAGCGGAGACCTAGAAACGATGGCCACGGCGGCCAGAATGACGGTCGACGCCGAGACAAGAACCAGCGCCCCGAGGACCGAGAACCCATCGGCGTCATACGAACTGTCCTCGGCGGCCCCTATATAGGAGGAGATTCAAGGAGATCTCAGAAGGACTATGCCCACGAGGCTAGAGGGGTTTACCAGGAAAGTTTCTGGAGTGTCTCCGCCGTAAAAACACCAAGATTCAGCAGCCCCGACGTAGCGTTTAATGAAGACGATGCCAACGGAGTTCACTTCCCCCACAACGATGCGTTGGTAGTATAATCCATGATTGGGAACCACACTGTGTGCCGGATCCTAGTGGACAACAGGAGCTCGGTAGACCACCTATACTCTGACTGCCTAGAAAAGATGGGGATTCCAAAGGAACAGCTAGAAAAGACCTCCAGACCGTTGTACGGCTTTACGGGGGACTCCGTCATCCCCTAAGGGACTGTCCGACTGCCCATAACCGCAGGGGAGAAGCCTCGACAGGCCACTACAATGGCTAATTTTGTGGTAATAAAGGGAGGCTCCCAGTACAATGCCGTGATAGGAAGACCAGGCCTCTAGGCGCTGAGGGCAATCACTTCCATTTACCACCAAAAAGTCAAGTTTCCTACCCAAAATGACGTGGGTGAAATGAAGAGCAACCAGTACGAGGCAAGGGTTGCATACTTCGATGCCCTGCGCGGATATGACCAGCCAGGGAGACAGGAGGCTATGATGGTTTATCACAGCACCATCGAAGACCTAGATCCCAGGATCCAGGAGGAGGTCACATGGTCTCAACCCGTCAAGAAGTTGGTAGAGGTCCAGGTCGATGAGGGCGAACCAACCAAAATACTAAAAGTAGGCTCAAACCTAACTCCATCCCTTAGGGTTAAGGTCGAGGGCTTCCTCAAGAAAAACCTAGATGTTTTCGCCTGGAATCATGCTAACATGGAGGGGATCGACTCAGAGGTCATGTGTCATTCTCTGAACATTGACCCCTCATATCCCCCCAAGCGCCAGAAGCATCGACCGATGAACCCAGAGAGGTACGAAGCGCGAAAAGATGAGGTCGATAAATTGATCAACAATGGATTCATCAGGGAGGCCCATTACCCGCGATGGGTTTCAAATCCCGTGTTGGTGGTCAAGCCAAACGGAAGTTGGAGAACATGCGTTGATTTCAGCGACCTCAACAAAGCCTGCCTGAAGGATGGTTTTCCACTCCCTCGGATAGACCAGATGGTCGACACCACAGCAGGACATGAGATGTTGAGTTTTATGGATGCCTACTCCGGGTACAACCAGATCCCCATGCACCCAGCCGACGAGGAGCACACATCCTTCATAACTAACAGGGACCTCTACTGCTATAAGGTAATGCCTTTTGGCCTAAAGAATGTGGGGGCTACCTACCAAAAGCTCGTAAATAAGATGTTCGCTCAACAGCTCAGAAAATCAATAGAGGTCTACGTCGACGATATGCTGGTAAAAAGTGTCAGGGCCACCCAATACGTCGACCACTTGGGTGAAATGTTTGATATACTGAGAAAATACCACATGAAACTGAACCCCCGAAAATGCGCCTTTGGAGTTGGATCAGGGAAATTCCTTTGTTTCATGGTCAGCAGCCGGGGAATAGAAGCTAACCCTGAAAAGATTAAAGCCCTGCAGGATATGCGGTCCCCAACTAAACCAAAGGAGGTGCAGAGGTTGACAGGGTGCGTCGCCACTCTGAACAGGTTCATATCAAAGGCAACAGACAAGTGTGTCCCCTTCTTCGATGCCTTAAAAGGAAGTAAGCGCTTTGAATGGACACCATAATGTGAAGAGGCCTTTCAGAAGTTAAAGGAGCACTTGGGCAAGCCCCCAATCCTATCAAAGCACATCCCCGATGAAGAGCTCAGCCTATACCTCTCTGTGTCTCGACACTCCGTAAGCTCCGTGCTGATAAGAGAAGAAGAAAGGGTCCAGTTGTCAATCTACTATGTGAGCAAAAGACTCCTCGATGCCGAGTCAAGATATACCGAAATGGAACGCTTGGCCCTCGCCTTGATGGTAGCCTCGAGGAAGCTCCGACATTATTTTCAATCTCACACGATACGGGTTCTCACAAATCACCCATTAAGACAGGCGCTGCAAAAACCCAAAACTTCTGGTCGGCTCCTCAAATGGTCGGTGGAGTTAAGCCAGTTCGACATCAAATATGTACCAAGAGCAGCGATTAAGGGCCAAGCACTGGCCGACTTCCTGGCTGAATTCTCCCATAGACCGACTCCCACCACACCAGAAGAAGTCAAGAGAACAGAATGGAAGCTCTACGTGGATGGAGTGTCGAGCGATAACGGGTCAAGAGCCGGCGTCCTGTTGATTAGCCCAAAAGGTTACAAGATTACCTCGGCGGTTCGATTTAAATTTAAGGCGTCAAACAACGAGGCAGAATACGAGGCGCTAATTGCAGGGCTGCGATTGGCCAGTCACCTGAAAATTGAAAGGCTCAGCATCTTCAGCGACTCCCAATTGATCGTCGGGCAAGTAAAAGAAGAATACCAAGCGCGTGGTGAGAAAATGGGTGCGTACTTAAGGAAGGCGAAGGAGGAACTCGTCAAGTTCAAAAACTACGAGATACTTCAGATACCACGAGCCGAAAACACCAACGCCGACGCTCTGGCAAAGCTAGCATCTTCAAAAGACTCCGACGCACTGGGGGTCGTTCCTATTGAAGAATTAGAGCGGCCGACCATTGAGGAAGTGATTGAGACATTAATCATCCACACAGGCAAAAGTTGGATAACGCCGCTCATCCAGTACCTGATGGATGCAAAACTACCATACAACAATACGAGGCCCGACGGATCAGGTATAGTGCCGCTAGATACTTGTTGTACGACGGTTTGCTCTACCGACGAGGCTATTCGACACCTTTACAGCGGTGCCTGGACAATGATGAAGCCCAGGAGGTCCTCCAGGAAATCCATGAAGGAGTCTGCGGTAATCATACTGGGGGGCAGTCTTTAGCTCTTAAGGTTTTGAGGCAAGGGTACTACTGGCCCACGCTTAAGAAGGACGCATACTAATACGCTCGGCGTTGCGATAAATACCAAAGATATGCCACAATTCCTAGAGCACCCCCAGAAAACCTAACCTCCATTCTCAGTCCGTGGCCCTTCGCTAAATTGGGGGTCGACTTAACCGGGCCGTTACACCTTGCACCCGGAGGCTTTAAGTTTGCCATCGTCACAGTAGACTACTATATAAAGTGGGCAGAGGCAAAGGCTCTAACTACAACCACAGAAGTAGCTTGGACCAATTTCATATGGAGCAACATTATGTGCAGGTTCGGGGTCCCCCACTCGATAGTGTCCGACAATGGCAAGCAGTTCGATAATGCCTCAACACGAAGATTCTGCGACAGCTTGGGCATTCGAAAGGATTTCTCAGCGCCGATACACCCACAATCTAATGGGCAAGTGGAAGTAGTTAATAAAATATTAAAGTATACCCTGAAGTAGAAACTCGACGGTCTAAAGGGAAAATGGGCAGAGAAACTCCCCAAGGTCTTGTGGGCATACAGAATGACGAGATGAAGTACCACGGGTGAAACGCCATTCTCCATGGCGTATGGCGTCGAGGCAGTACTACCCATAGAAATTGAGACACCGACTCTAAGAACTGTAGTCTACAATGACGACGGTACTATAGAAGGCATGAATGGAGAACTCGACCTATTAGAAGAAAAAAGGCTCGACTCCCAGTTACGCCTTGCCGCCTACTAGCAAAGGGCAGTCCGATACTACAACAAAAAAGTCAAACAACGAAGGTTTGCCCCAGGAGACTTAGTATTAAAAAGGGTAACACATAGTACAAAACCCAAAAATACTGGTCCTCTGGGCCCAACTTGGGAAGGACCCTACTGAATAAGAGAAGTATTGCGTCCTGGCACCTACATTTTGGAAAGCCTCTCCGGTAAGTGCTGGTTCCCGAATCGAATTCGGGTGCGGAAGCGTGGTAGGAAATAGCAGATCGTGTATAACAAAATTTTTTCATAAATCTTTTGACATACTCTATAGATTATATTAATTTATGCACGAATAAATTAATCACATTAATTTACATCATTCAAGGATCAACCGAAAAATACCTGGAAGCCGACTCGGATGATAACTTGAATTTCTTTGACCACGAACAGTCCTTGCTCCAAGCTTTGTGTTTAGAATACCAAAGTCTTCCATGTCAATTCCTTGATTCTACGTAGACGTGTGTGTGGGCACACATGAGACAAAATAGGTTTCTGAAACACTCGAATTTCCACAAACACCAACGCATGCACGATGTGGAATTTTTGGAGAAAAATTTTGCTCTCTATTTTTCACTCTATGAGAAATTCGGCCACAACAAACTTAGGGCTGAATAATATGTCAAAAATTGTTTTTACAATTTTCTATCTTTCTCATATTTAAAGAGTAGAAGTTAAACTTCAAAATAGAATCTCAAATCTCTATCTCCTATATGAATTTGGAACAAAAAATCTCCTACACCTTATCCCTTAAGTGGCCGGCCATGTAGGGTTTCTATCCCTTGTGTGTGGCACTATCCTTTATCCAGTAGTCCAATTTTAATTCAGATTCAAATTCGAATTTAAGTCAAACTTAAATTAATTTGAATTCTAAATTGAACAACTTATCAAATAAGTTTAAATGGATAAATTTAGATATGTTCAAATTCAAATTTAAATAATCTCATTATTTAAATAATAATTAATTCTCAATTAATTATTATTTAAATAATGTGATTATTTAAATTTGAATTTGAACACATCTAGATTTATCCATTTAAACTTATTTGATAAGTTGTTCAATTTAAAATTCAAATTAATTTAAGTTTGACTTAAATTAGAATTT
>NW_010365213.1:66334-87646 GCF_000414095.1 Morus notabilis
AAAATACAAGGAATAGGATTCAGGGTCTCAGAATCCGTACCGAATAAATCAAAAGACATAAATCCATAAATAGGAGTTTGTTAAGAACTCAGGATTAAGATCATCCTATATATGACCATCGGTAGACTTAATTAGAATTTCTATGCTTAACGAAAATTATTAGAAATTCATATTGTGTCTGCGTCTATGTTCCACATAATCTCATTATGCGAAATACACTCATTCAATATCTCGCCATATTAACAGTGCGGATAGCACTGTTCCATTCTAAATGGGAATGACATGTATTTATAATGTTTTAATTAAAGATTCTGAACTTTAATTAAATTCATTATGAACAATTACTTTTGATTATTATCCTTAAACATTATCCTCTCGTATACAACACTTATATACCATGTTTAAGGTTACATAAATAATCAAGAAATTTTATTTGATATTCATAAAATATTCATAAATATATGCACATAAAATGATGAATAAACTCTTTTATTAAATAAATAATAAATATTCTTTTACATCTCATGCTTCTAGGACACTATTCCCAACAGTAAGAAGATTCAGCATCCATGGAATGCAGAACAGCTAAAGCTGTACTACCAATAATGTATGTAGTTTTTTAAAAGCATCCTAGTTACATTTTTGGCAATTTAAATAAATTATGAGTTTATAGAAATATTGTCCAAAAGTAAGAAGAATTCACCCTTCGAATAAACTTGTCCGCTTAAAAAACTAAGGTATATTAACAGACAAGGGGGGGCAATAAGGGATCTACGGATCACCGAAGAAAAACTTAAAAAATTTTACGAAATTTTCTAGGGCGACGACCCCAAGGGGTAAAAGCTAACACCGACTCTTCCAAAGAGGAGAGGCGAGGAAAAACTTAGAAAATTTACGAAATTTTCTAGGGCGACGACCCCAAGGGGCAAAAGTTAACGCCGACTCTTCCAAGGAGGAGAGGCAAGGAAAAACTTAGAAAATTTTACGAAATTTTATAGGGCAATGACCCCAAGGGGGCAAAAGCTAACGCCGACTCTTCCAAGGAGGAGAGGCGAGGAAAAAACTTAGAAAATTTTATGAAATTTTCTAAGGCGACGGCCTCAAGGGGCAAGGGAAGCAATAGACAATTATGTAAAAATCCCAAATATTATATGTATAAAAAAAAAATAATAAATATGTCCCACATTACATGAAAGTATATATAAAAGGAAAAACTTTAGGCCTCGCCACCGGCCACCGAGTTCTCACCATCACCAGGCGGGGAAGGATTGTCACCATCAGCGGGAGGAGGAGGAGCAACATAAAGGAAGCTCAAATCCCACTAAGGATGCTCTTGTTTTATCAGATCGACGATTTACTGACCAGCGGAGTGAAAATCCTTGGTACGAATGTCGATGAGCTCCGGAGAAGCCTTGAACTCCTCAATGATCTCCACATGCTTGGCGTTGAACATTCCTGCGGCCTCAGCTTCGGCTTCCTTCTTCCCCTTAGCTTTTCCTTCAGCGAAGTACCTCTTCACCACTTCAGTAGCCTCGGCAGACTTCTTCTCAGAAATTTCTGCCCGCTTTGTAAGATCCACAACCGCAGCAGTTAAGGTGGTCAACTCCTTTTGAAGATCAGGCATATTGGCCAATTCACCTTCCAAACTCCTCAGCTGGGCTACGGCCACATCCCTCTCCTCGACGACAGTTGAGCACTTATTCTTGGCATCGTCAAGGAGAGAGTTAAGCTTGGCTTCGACGCTGTCCATCTCCTTATCATGTTCTTCAACCTTGACTAAATCAATAAGGTTGAGAATGGCAAGGACTAGGCCCTGAAAAATTACAGGTCAGAAAATAAGGGTACAAGGGATGAAAACCAGAAGAAAGAAAGACAGCTCGATCGAGGCTTACATGGATCTGAAAGGAGATCTACTTGCGCTGAAGATCAACCAGAGAAGATTAGGCGGCGGTAATCCAGTGCGGCTCGAGAAAAGACTCATATAGAGCCTGGAAGACGATAGAGAAACGAGGGGAAAGTTTTAGCATAGCTCCAATCTCGGCATCAGAAATGTCCGAGACTTGGAAGTTGGAGTCCATGATTTTGGCCCTCGAGATAAGCACGCGCTCCCTCGGCGCCAGAGGAGCATTAGCAACATCGGGAATTAGGACCGTCGGCATCCAAGTTTCAACCACCGGTGCCTTTTCTCTGTGCCTCCTTTTCAGCGCATGAACCTCCTCCTCTGACGCCGAGGGGACCCTCATGGCTTTCTTTTTTCTCGGCGCTTAGGAAGAAGAGCTGGCCTTCTCCTTTCCCTTGGATGGAGGCTGGCTTGGTGGAAGCTGCTGGCTTGGCTGAGGTGGCTGATTACCAGGGAGTTGAATCCTCAAAGGCGCCATTTCTGTGTGAACGACGAGACGAAAATATAGTCAGCGTTTGGATAGACTATGCTAGAAGAAGAAAGACGGCGAGCCAGGGGCTTACCTTCGTCGCTTCGGTGAAAAAATTCACGAACGGTGTTAAGATTTGTAAGGTTGAGAAGATTAAGAATCAACCCAGTATGTCGAAGGTTGGTCTCAGTCAAAAGGGTGTCGATGTGTCGATCGCTCGACGAATACGAAAAGGCCTGCTCAACCCTTGCCAACCTATTTCCAGTAAGCTTCGGCCGATCATGGCTAACTGCAGGTAAAAGAACTATCTGCGTTAAAAAAAAAGAAACAAGGGGAGAAGAGAAGTTAAAACTCTCACCCATATTCCCAAACGACGCTTGCAGCTTCCTTCGGCGGGGCAAGTGGTCGTCGGGATGGAAGTTAAAAGGCCCTCGTATCATAAAAAACATGGGTTTCCACCCATGCGACGACGAGGAAATACCCAGTATCAGCTTGCCAAACCTAGGCTGGGATCTCCCGTGCCCACTTAAAAAGTATCACCCTTCGCATTTTGTGACGTGGCATAACCTGTACATAAACCTAAACTCATCCAGCGGCAGATCTGTATCAAACCGCTGGCTCCACAAAATCCAGGCACCGGCGAGGCAATACCAAAAATTTGGCGCCAGCTGAGCATGGGAGATGCCATAGAAATGGCAATAGTCCTTTACAAAAGGGTAGACCGGTAGGGTCATCCCTGCCGTAACAGCCCTAGTATAGACGGGGAGGTATCCGGTCAGAGGCATGTTAGTCCTAAAATGCATATCCGGAAGGAGGTATTCAAACCATCTCCCATCAATGCAGCCTTCTTTGACAGCCCGGACGATATCTTTGTTTCAAACTCTCGACGTCACAATATCGGCCGTAAAGAATGACCTGTCTGGATCTCCGCTTGTAGCAGCCATCGGGGCGTCCACAAGTGAAGCGGTGACCCCACATACGCTGCCGCCTGTGAAAGGCCTCCTATCGATGTCTTCGTCAATCATTCGGCAGACGCTGTCATAATTATCGCTACAGTCATCGCTTGGGCTGGCCACATGTTCCCTAACTTCCCGCAATAGTGAGTCGTAGTCCGAAGAGGAAGATGACCATGAGATCTCTGCCACAGAAGGGGAGTCTGGTCGTACGACAGACGGTTCCTCTCGACGGGTGTTTTTTGGGGTCATTGTTCTAATAATAAAAAGACAATGAGCTACGTCAAAATCCTAAGTCGAGAGGAAGGAAAAAACGGTGACCATTCTAAGCAACGACTATTCTAGACAACGACTGCTGAAACACCTCATCATGACGTCGACCATTCATGTGAAAATGGTAACGATGAATGCTCATGACAACTAAGGTTCATCAGAACCCAGAAGCCAGAGACTCGCATTCAACTAAAAATCAGAAAACTATCCTACGCGGGTCAAATAAAGCATAGTAAGTTAATGTCCTCTATGTTTCGCATATCAACACCTATGATTCACTGGGAAAGTCAGTAAAATCATCCAGGAACGCAAATAAGCAACGATTAAAGCTTACCGATGAGTTAGAGTCTGGGCTGAGTTTTGAAACCAAATGGCTTCACGATGCACCAAAGGAAGCAGGGAGCGCAAGTCAGAGATTCGCGAGGAGAAATTCAGGCAGAGTAACGGCGGTTCTGAGATTTTTTTGGGAAAGAATGGCTTCGGTTTTGAAGAATATTTAAAGGAAAAACAGGCCCTCGACCCCTGACCGTCCGATGAGGCTCATGGAAATCCAACGGCAGGGGCAGTTTTCCCATATCGAACGACAGCAAAAGGAAGGCTAGAAGACGAAGGGATGCGATCCAAGGGCTCATATTCATCTTTTCGAAATAAAGCCTTACGTTAGCATGGGGAAGCGACCGACGTGACAGTTGTGCTCCTCGAGGAAATTAAAAGCATCCAGACCATCATTACAGATTAAGGCTCGGGATCAGTTTCCCACACCCAAAGCACGAAGGTACGACCGAACCTAAGCTCGAGGCTGTCTAAAAGAAACCCTCGACTTGAGGGGCAGCTGTTGTGTGGGAAAATGTGGATGACGCGTGGGTAAACAACAGTGCGACACGTGGCCCTGCTTTCCCTCAAGAGGCAACAACCCTCGACGGGGGGGATTCCCTTTCCTTCTGCTACAAGGGAAGCCCAACCTTCGACGGTGACTCCTCATGACGACGACAGTTCGTACCGTCGACCTTACGGCAGGAATCCTTCAGGAAGAAATCAATTGCCAAGAAAGAAAACTAGGCTGAGCAGATAGAGACGGCGAGAGGAATGCCCAAAGAGGGGAAAACCTGACATCGCAAGTTGCGTGTCGAAATGGGAGATGTCTGCAGTACAGGCATTAAATGCAAACCCTTAAACCGCCCTATGGGGGACAGAAAAGGGTTACAGCTACGCACAGAGCCGTAATGGGAGACTAATTGGCTGAGTGAACAGTGCGCAAAAGTGATTAGTGGGCTACGGTCTGGGCCTAGAAAGGCATACCACTTGAGTGCTTCTCAGCCTACAAAGAAAACCCACCCGACGAAGGAAGCTCGGCTATATAAAGGAGAGAAGCCTCATACGGAAAGGAGGTTGATCTTTCCTGAGAGAAAAGAACGAGAGAGCGATTTATGGTGTAAATTGTAACAAACTCAAAAGAAATAGAAATCTACAGTGGATGTAGCTCTTCATTTTATAAGAATGAACCACTATAAATCTTGTGTGTTTTTTCTACTTCAAGTATTTTTTGCTCATATTGCTCACTACACAGAAAATACCTCAAACACTTCACTGCATATATTGAGTATACAGTCAATATTAAGCCGGTAATCCAACGAGATACCTAATGGTGACCCGGCCTATTTCTGTTGACGAGTTTTTACCGTCTTTAAGTATGTCTGGTGTGAACTCAGGGCAATAAGGGCCAAGTACAGAAAAACCTTTTCTTGCATGTCACTAACACAGACAAACACCCACTTCACTATATATACTTTACCCTTTTCACACCCCTACTTGGCTTTTATTTTTGTCTTAATAAAAAGAATATTTAGTTAATATTTAGAAATAATATTGATCATATGTAAGTCAAATGGTGGTTGCAAAATATTGCTCAGTGGTAAACTCACACGTCTACCTCTTATTTCAGATCAAGAGTTCGAATCTCCTCATTTCCAATTAAAAAAAGGTACGTCGAAGGATATATACCAATACAAGGACTTTTCCAAGGAACTAATACTAACTTTATGGGCAAGCTAGGTTAGACGTTTAGTAGATCCTTTAATTCTTGTCTTTGACATCCTTTGGTGCATTAACTTATACTATTCTAACCTCACTATATGCTAAATGCTAATCTTGGTTGGTCCTAGAACTCGAATTAAATCTCTATGATTCCGCTTAAGAACTTTTTTGTTAAGACTTTAGAGTTTATTAGCATTAAGGTGGGGCCACAGGCTGTGCCTCAAAGTCTAAAGTGGCAATACCACTTGGAATATTCCCTAGCGGTGCAACAAAAAACTGGAAGCTAACAAATATTTCTTATTAAACATGCGAAGGATAGGTTACTTAGCATGTTCTTACATAATTCGAACCTTGTTTTATTTGAGTTCAAAAAACTTTATTTTACTTGATCAGATTTTTCCACGTTTTATTGTTATAATTCGTCCGAGGTTCGGTGTGCACAGGCACAAAATGATTCCTTATATCCTTCTCATTTCATTTCTCATTTCATCCTAGTCACAACTAAGGTCATAGCCCCACAATTATCTTATGTAATTTCTAATGCTCGAAATGTCTGGAAAAACAATATATGAAAATGCCTTGTGAACCATGGGTCTCATTTCTCAAAACCCAAATACAAGTCATCTAGCAATGTACCACCAATAAGGTTACGAAATGGTTAAGATGTCTGTCTGTCTTTCTTTCTTTCTTCCTCTCTTTTTTTCTTTCTTTCTTTCTCGGAATAGTTTCAATCCCTGCCAGATCAATAAACCGTGACTATGGGCTGGTGATGGTGGTAGTGAAATTGAAAACATTCTTTAATTAAAATTTCGGTTATTTAATTTCTATTAGTTAGCTTTCAAAATTTCTTCTATACCCGGAGAGAACAAGATGTAACACCCCATAATGGAGATCCACTACAACAAAAAAGTCATTTGCGGCGACTCAATGTCATTGTAAATAGATGATATGTTATCGCAAAAACTGTATTTTTGATGACATGTCATCGCAAATTAGTCGCCGTAAAAAATTAGACGCAAATGATATATTTGCAACGATAAAATTTTGAGATGTCGTCGTAAATATATTTGCGACGACAGTCGTCGCGAATAAGTTGCCACGAATGTTCCATCAAATATATCGTTGATGATAACGTGTCATAGAGCATTTGTGGCGACATAGTGTCGTCGCAAAAGTCTTTTAAACCTTTTGCGACTACACCGTCATCGCTAGTAATGTGAACTATTTGTGACGACACCTTAGAAATATCATCGCAAATAGTATTTTCTTTTTTTGTACTTTCTTAATAATATTAATTAGTAAAGATAAAAATTTAAAGAAAATTTATAATAAAATAATATAATATAATTGATATAAAATAGTCAACACAGTAATAAAATAAGTCTTAAAAAGTAAATTAATTAAGAAATACTAAAAAGAATTGATAAAAATAAAAATAAAAACAGATATTTTAATCTCCTAAATTAGCAGCATTGTCATCCTCATCCTCGTCTTCTTCGTTTCGCTCAGGCGGCGGAGGAACCAATGGTTGGGGGCGGTAAACTGGCAAGAAGTTGATGTTGGGATTCATCGAGCGCATGACTTCCATCATGATCTACTGATTGTCGTACATGTTGTGTTGCTCGATGTAGAGGTTGTTCAGCTAGTTTTGGACATGCTGGAGCAAATTAACCGAAGACGACCCGTCCGATTGCGAAGTAGATGATGAGCTGGAAGCGCTTAAAATTTCGGCATTATAACGACATTTTTTTTTATTATCCAAAAATTTAAACCTGTAAAAAATAGTTTTTAAAAGATTTCGGCACACCATAACTGCAAGATGTGCCACCCAGAACAATTATTAAAACTTTTAATCTCAACCTAAATCAAATTATAATCTTAAAATTTCAAAAATCTCAATATTAAATTTCAACAATCTCAAAATTCATAATCTAAAATTTAATCTATAATCCAAATTTTAAATTATATACTAATTCTAAAATCTATAAATCAAATTTTAAGATTTATAATCTATAATTATATACAATTCAAATAACAAAAAACTCATAAATTTTAAACTAACAAATACAATAATTCGGACCAAAAAAACTTAAAAAATTCAAACCCTCTGAAACGGGGGTTGAAAACGGCAAGATTAACAAGGACAAAGGGCGGCAGCGAATTTCGGCGGTGGTGGCGGACTTTGAGATTTTGGGATTTTTTAGATGAAAAAACAAATAAAACTTATAATATTGTTGATTTTGAAGAGAATACAAAGAGATTTTAAGATTTTGGGGTGAGAAAACCGGAGAAAACGATGGGAGGCCGAGTGAGAGAGAGAGAGAAGCCGATCGGAAAAAATGGAGGAGGAGGCTCCGCTCGTGGGCATATAACAGACTTTTTTGCGACGACACAAAAGACTTTTTGCGACGACACCTCATTATGTGCGCCGACAAGTGTTGTGGGAGGAAGGTTCTGGAATTCTTATTTGCGACAACAGCTGTAATGTCGTTGCAAATGATATTTGGGGACCCGCCCACTTTCTCCGCCTTCTATTTTACTGAGGGAATACAAAATCACTTTTTGCAACGACACACATTAATGTCATCGCAAAAACATTTTGCGACCCGCCAAAATAATCCTTTTTGCTCGGGAAAAAAAATAAAATAAATTTTATTTGCGGTGACATTATTTTGGTGGTAAAAGTTCGCGCCATATGAGATTTGGTGCCAAGCTATTATTTGTGACAACATGTGACGTTTTGGCGATGACATTAATTTTTTAGTTTTATGAAAATATTTGCGACGCCACAAATATTTACTTGTTTGCGACGAGCAACGACAAGTAATAGGCCAAATTGTAGAAGTGAGATGCCACATAAATCTCAAGATTTCTTAATAATGTGGAAAATACTTGTACATATAATATATACAGCTGAACCATATTAACTTATATAATAAGAATATAAGTAAAACTTGCTGGAACGATATCAAAAGTGGACTAAATTTTTCTTTAGACAAGATAACACCAAAGATATCCTTTCTATCGAGGGGGAAAAATAATCATCTAGCAAAAGTAGTAGAGATGAGCTGACTTACTAGTTGCCACGCTTTCATGTTTCAACAGGCCGGACATGGGCATGGGCATGGTGGCATCCAGAAGCCCAGCCTCAGAAGTGGTCTAATGGGCCCAATGATGTTTCCGACTTAACTGTCATAACTGCCACACGTGCCAAAAATCAGATGATCGGTAGCTAAAACCTTTTCAAAACATCACCTTTCGATTATTATTATTACAACTTTTATTTTTATTTTTATTTTTGGAAAATCAGCTTTCGAATTTTGGGTAGAAACTAAAAACCAATGCTTGACTTTTCAAAAAAAAAAAAAAAAAACACAATGCTTGATACAAAAGAAACTGGAGAGAGAGAAAGTGTGTGTATGTGAGATTGGGGTGGTTAGTTCATTAGTCGAGTCTCCAACTTCATCCTCTCAATAACTCCATAAAACTAGCAACAAAATCGGGTCGGTCAGTTAGATATAGTCTCTCTCTCTCTATATATATATCGAGCTGAAAATGAGATCGTCTTCAACAAAACAGACCGTTTTTATTGGCTGATTTAGATATCTTTGGCGGCTCAGATTTTTCTTCCTTTACTTTTTTTTTAATTATTAAAGAAAGAGTCTAACCGACTGACTTAATTAAATTAATTGACCATTCTTCATAAGAAATTAGAGAGTAGACTCACTAATGGTGTCTCCAAATGGAGCGCAGAGTCTCTCTTTGGAAACTTTCCAAGGAAAACCCAGTAATTTCCACAACGTGCGTTTCATTGAGCTTCTTAAGGACGAGATATCCATTGAAGAAATGCAGTTTCATCACAACCCTTCATCATGTCCCTCTTCCTCTTCTTCTTCTTCCTCCTCCTCTTCCGCTTCGCACCTTTTCGCGAATTTCGATTCCAGCGGGGCGTTGAGTATGAGAACGTTCGAGGACGACAAACAGTCTGTTCAGATTCAGCAACAGCTGATCAGTACTTTAGGAGATACGGATGTGATCGAGAATTTTTTAGCTCGAAGTGGCGTCGAAAACCTAAGCGCAATCCCGGACTATGTGCAGCCAGTCGTGCCTAATGATCCGATGATTGCGGCGTCACAGCAGGCAGATTGGCTGCAGTTTCAATTGGCGTCCGTACAACAGCAACAGCAGCAGCAGCAGCAGATGACTATGGTGGATTCGGGATATTGCCCGGTTTCGGAATATGAGAGCTCGGTTTTGGACGTTGGTTACTCGGATCAGAGCAAGCTTTGCACTTCTATGCCGGAGTTTCCATTGACGTCTTTGGATTATCAGGCGGCGGAGAAAAGGAGTCGGTTGTGTTCAGATGATTTGACGGAGAAAAACATTGAAAAGAAGCAGAAGAGGATGATCAAGAACCGTGAGTCCGCTGCTAGGTCAAGAGCAAGAAAGCAGGTTTCACTTGGAGCTTCTTTTTCATTCTTATTTTTATTTTTATTGTAATTTACATTCTTTTCTTAACGAAAAAAAAAAAAAAAAAGAAAAGGTTAGACATGTCAAGAAATATAATAAAACTTAGTTGTTACTTGTGAAGATATCAGATATGTTACAAAACAATTACTAGCACTAGGGATACATATAATTATTGCTTGTCAAGAAAGATTCAGAGAGTGGAAAAATTTAGAGAGACATTGAGGGAGTGAGAAGGTGAGAGAGTGATTTAGAGAGGGGTGAATTTGTTAGAGAGAAAAAAAAATATAGAGATGCGTGGTTTTGAGATAAAATTCGAGGGGTTATAATACTTTTTTTTTTTAGATGACTGTAGATAATGTCTAGTAGTAAATTCAAACGTGACTAAATTTAAGGTATAGAGCTTAAATCCCCATTCTGAATTTGAAAATAATAATAATAATAATAATAACAATAACAATAATAATAATAACAATAACAATAACCATAACAATAATAATAATAATAATAATAATAATAATAATAATAACAATAATAATAATAATAATAATAATAAGAATAAGAATAATAATAATAACAATAAGAATAACAACAACAATAATAAGAATAACAACAATAATAATAAGAACAATAACAATAACAATAACAATAATAATAATGGCCCGAAATGAGTTGTGATATATGTCATCGTTTTTGACGAAATTTTGTCGGTATATATTGCATTTTCTGACCAAAAAAAATAAAAATTCCGTCCTGAAAATATATTTCTTTGTAATGAGTAGTAATACACATATTTATTATTGCTTAGCAAGAAATAATTGCGTTAGTAACTTGTAATTATCGGCAAGGAGTTCACACATTGCGCATTTTTCTAAATGTCGTTTTTTTTTTTTTTTCTTGAATGATTTAAGGCCCATACAAATTGGTTGGAGCAAGAAGTGTATCGCTTGAGGAAACGGAATGGCCGGCTCAAACTGAGAAAGGTACCATTACAAATTGCAAAAACCGGTCTCAAACATTTTCCTTTGTTTGCTTTATTCTCAACATATTGATCCTTTGTTCAAATGTGTTAATGTTGATTTTTTTAGTTCTAAAGAGAGACGCGATATCTCTGATGGGCAGTGGGAGATTTCACTGTCGATCAGTAGAGCTAATTTCGTGGAATTCAACTCTGAGAAAAAGAGAGTGAATAAAATAAATAAATGTTGATTTTATCTTTGGGAGTGTGCTTGAATATTGCTTGATAGAGGACTTGATTTGGCTTGGCACATATATAAAAAGACTAGTGCTGATAACTATGGTTTTGAGCATTTGATTAGAAACATTAGAGTTAGAACCCCCAAATCAAATCTACTCTCGTGGTGGAGCCACCCCATGTACGAGGATGGACGGCCATTTCTTTTTAATTTTGTATATCAATTTTGTAAATTTATATTCTCATCTTTTAAAATTTTATATCTCTTTATTTGCCTCACCTTATTAGATCAATCACGTCTCGCTGATTATTCTTTCTAACTCCGTCCCTCTTTATTAGAGTATAAAATTCAAAGTTGCTCATTCAGTAAATGCTTAAACAATATCGAGAATTGATATACACTTTTGATTTTTATTCCTAAAAAAAAAAAAAAAGAGACGGGTTGTTGATAAGTGATTGCATTGGCAAGTAAATCATATACGCATATATATGTATATATGCACACACGTAAACAGTTCCATTTAGTTTGTATTAAGCAAATTATTTTACGTATTTATTTTTCAGTCTCAGTTATAGAGTATAGCATGCAAATAGTTGACAAATGTATTGAAAACACGGACTAGAAGGTTGTTCTTGATTTTAATTTGTTGGTTGCAGGAAATTATGGAGATACATGACTTACCTCGGAGTCAAAATAACAACGTTCTCGATTTCAAATACCAATTGCGACGGACCAGCTCAGCTACCTTCTAGCGTCTGTTTTCAACACATTCATTTACTTAGTCATTCTCTTCAGCTAAATATATATATATATATATATATATATAATTATTCTTTTTGTTTCTTCCCTCTGTTCGTTTGATTGGAAGGAAAAACTTGTTCTCTCTTCCTTGACAGAAAATAAAGTCATGTGCAAAGAAGTCTCCAATAACTCAAGAAGTAGAGAATCTATACATATACTCTTACGTAACATGCACCAAGTTGAGGAAAAAAAAAAGGTAACCTACTAACATGCACCAAATCATAGATCATCTATGTACAAAAGAGAAAACTAGAAAATCTACCCCTTAATTTGCTTCTTTAGTTTTGTGACGGTCTCGTAAAATTCTCACATTTAAAGGAAGAAAATGAGGATGAAAATCTTATATTATTAAAAAAAAAAAAAGTACTTAAATCTTTATATCCCTTACTACATGGGTGTTCCTCTAAATTTCTCTAAACAAAATTAGCTAGTTATAAAACACTTCATTTTTTTTTTTTTTTTTTTTGAAAAAAATTATGCGCACTGCTACTTGATCTGATATGGGATAGACTTTTTCCACGCGGTAAAAATTGTTGCAGATTATGCCATTTTCACTGAAAACGTTGCGTTGATTTTTTCTTAACCTTAATATTCACTCAAATTGCAAATATGTCATATCCTGCCATAGGTCTCTTGAGTTTTACCAAAAAAGAAAATTTCTACTTAGTTACACCGCTGGATGTCGTAGATTCGTCTGATCACTTAGCTCCGGCGAACGCAGTTAACACACATGACCGGTGGATGTTGCAAATCCAACCTTGTTGCAGCGGTGCAGTGAATAACGTAGCTCCATAAGAATAAAAAGATCAGTGGACGTTGGCACTGCACTGTGCGGATCCAGCCATGAAATCCCGAAGATGCGATGCTGGAGTCATGCGATAACAACGATGCATGGATCTTACGAAGTGATCCTCAATTCTGCGACTCCCAAGCTTTTGATCCGGAGTACCGTATCCGTGACATCCGACACCGCACAGAGATTTTCGTTGCTCAGAAGTATCGCAGGCTCGGAGCTTGATTTTGCGAGTACTTTATATGGAATAACGGCGACAATAATGGATACTGTTGGTAGTACAATAGGATACCTCCCGTACCGCAGGTGGCAGTCACAAACTACCGCAGTAAGGATACCGATAGTTTTCGTTGGCGACCATAAAGTATCACAGTAGGATACTTCACGGTCAATAGTATTTTCAGTATCATTGTGAACTACCCCTTGAATCACGATAGGATACTGACGCTTAACTATGAGTACTATCAGAACTTAATGAGATAAAAGGGAGAGAAAAAAAAACCAAAAATTCCACTCAAAATAGTAAAAATTATTATTTATGCCGCTTCTCTAAAAAATAAATAATTACTATTAGATTAGTGAAAAGAAAAGACTATTATGACATCCAATTATTTAGAATGATATAAATAAAAGACTTATACAAAATCATGACAAACCATGTACTAGTCTCGTGATATAATTGATATTTTAAATGTGTTGGTGTTACATTTTCTGGTAAAAACTTTTCTTGAACGCCAAAAATCAATCGAGACTTTTTGGTATGACGTTTGGCTAAGGAAAATCTAGAGGAACACCCATCTAAAGCAAAAGATACCCTTTGTTAAATAGTATAAGATTTTATCATTTATGAACTTAGTGCATCTCTATAATGTCGAATTTATATATATGCTTATTCCCATTAAAAAGAAAATTATATGCTACGCCATGTCGACTTTCTATACTTCTAAATTTCTACGCTAATTGATTAGCAAAAAGAAAACAAAATCTACCCTAATTTTCTCTTTTGTTCTAACCTCCGTTATATTTAATGGAAAATAATAGGATATAGTAATTAAGTGAGCAAAAAATGTACGCACTTTTTTCTAAACAATAAAAGATTTTTGCCCCTCTTTTTTAATATGTATTATTATCTTTAAAAAGACAGAATTAAAAGGAATGGCATAAAAGAATAAGTGAATTGCAACATTTTCTAAATTGTCTCCACATTTCAAATCCATTAAATTGGTTGAAGGAAAACTTGGGGTTTTAAAATGGACAAAACCAGAAATACCACTTATGGTGATAAGAAAATATTATTTATGCCCCTTTATTAAAAAATAAACAATTGTAATAAAAGGCCACAATGACATCTAATTATTTAGAATTACATAAATAATAGGGTATTTTACACATTTACCCTCTGAACTTATATGGTTTTAGCAACTTGCCCTTTGAATATTAATTTTGGCAAGTTGCCCCTTAAACTTATAAAATTATTGCAATGTATTTTATTTTGAAGATGATTGTGTTAAATTAGTGCCGAAAAAGCACGTTAGACAAAAAATTCAAACATCCGATTCAAATGTAATACAAATATTTCAACTCATCAACTTCTAATCCCTTAAATCTAATAAAAAATTGAACAAATTTAGTAAAATGGGGCACGTTATAATAATTTTATAAGTTCAAGGGATTGATTGTTAAAATTAAAAGTTTAAGAGGTAATTTACTAAACCACGATAAATTTGGAGACAATTGTGCTAAAAATGCTAAATAATAAGCTTGTACAAAACCACCACATACTTTTCTTTTATTTTCTTTTCTTTTTTTGGAAAGAAACGTACTTTTCTCTTTTAAACCCCATAAACCATATTCTCCTCCTCTAACTAGTTGGCCCATACTGAAAGATAAGAAAATGGGTAATCTTAATAAATACTTTTTAAGGAGAAAGAGGAAAATAGGTTAATACTTGAGATGAATTAAAATTAATAGGTCAATAGTTTACATAAGTTAATAAATATGCCAAATTACTGTTTTCGTCTATAACTTGTCTGGTTATGAAACTTGACAAGTTATTGTCCATAAGTTGTCTGACTATGAACCATAACTTGACAAATTTATCCATAACTTGACAAATTTATCCATTACTTATCTGGTTATGAACCATAACTTGACAAGTTATGGCCTATTAATTTCTATAACTAAAAATTGGCCTATACACTTTCTTAAGCTTTTCATATTGGCATATTTTCTACTATTTCCCTACTTTTTAAAAGTGCATGGGCCATGATTTTTATCTACTTTTGATTCATAACATTTTTAGCCAAATAATTACATTAACAAAAGGGTATTTATTAAGAATAAGGGGTAAAGGCTCAGACTCAGTAAGAGTAAATTCTTCATTTTTTCTAAGAAAAGTGAACCCGGCATCAACGGGTGAAATTGGAACTCACTTCAATGAGTAAATCTACAGGAATGCTGCCCTTTAGAAAGGAAAGGGATTATAAAGATTATGCTCTATCTTTTTCCCTTAATATTGATGTAAATATACGTACACAAATACATGTATACACTCTCCAACTTATACATACATGTATATAATAATAAACATAGGCCAAGGGAATGCAGGATGATCAATAAAGTCATAAAAAGAACATTCCTTTTCCGATAAAATGAAAGTAGAGTGTATGCTCAGGAATGTTTTTGCTCATAGAACCCATGATCAAATGTCACAGCTAGGGGACGTGAATTATGTTTGCTTGCTTGCTTGTAGTTGGTGGTAGAGTGAAGAAAAGCCAAGGAGTCAAAAGTGCCTAAAGAAAGAATATATGCCTTTGGAATTTTGTCAAGACTTTCTATGATGTTCATCACGTATAATCACTATATTCCTTAGCTTTTATTGGGATTATATTCCTTTCCATTTTATCTCTCTGATCTCTCTTTTCTTTGTGCTTCTCAAAGTGGCAGTGTAAGTAATACCTTAAGAGGGGGAACAGTGTCCTTTGTGATGGTACTGAGTAAGATCAATTTTGAATTTACAGAATTAATACGAAGAATATGGTTGCAGTTTTATTAGGAGGAAAATTATTAATATTTATATATATGAGAAAATAATTGGATTTTCCTGTCAAATGGAGATGGATAGAACGGTCTAATTAACATATATTGTGGTTGAAGGATGAAAAGGGCATATTATATATAATATGAGAACTTATATATTAGCTGTGGGATTAATTTTTCAACAATATAGATATGTTAGTGTCTGCGTTAATAATTTACAGTACGCTACACATAATTTTTTTTTCTAATATATATCCGTTAAAAATTTAACCACTGACTTAAACTATGAGTAGGTTAAGAATTCTCAAATAATACATGTTATATACCCAAAATTCACCAAGCATTTACTTTCTCATTTAATTTATTTCCAATTTCAACTCTTCATCATGTTTGTGTGTTGATATATACATATAAATATATACACACACGTACGTATGTACATACGTATTTATGTGCTCATATATATAAGGTCATTGTTCGGAGGACTATACTTTCACCATAATATATAGGAGCAAGAAATGTAGCATTATATTTATACAAGATAGTACCAAAGTTATTTGTCACAGTTTTACAGCCCTCAAACATCAATTTTACGTTATGTTTCTTGCTTGTACATGTTTCTGAATGTCACATTCACACACACACAAATATATTTATGCATCTATATATAAATTATTTTGATGGGTCTTTGATCCAACATTCAAAAACATATACATCCGTGAGATATGAAATATTATGTGTAAAAGGTTTGTGTGAGAAGACATAGATTAGTATAACAATAAAGACGTCTTTCTTTACTCTCCTTCCGCAATGGGCTTAAGGTTCAATACCTCACAATCCTATTTTAAGACCTCATCATTCGAGTATGATTAGATTAGGTCATTTCCATTACATTAGTAAACCCTATCATTTCAATGTGAAGAAGCGGACAAGAGGAAAATTGACACAAATTATTTCTTTTGATGAGAAAGAAAAAAGCTTTTTCTGATAAGAAATACCTATAGATAAAGCATTTTTCAAAACATTAAATCTAAATGATATCAAACCAAAAAAATTACATGTAAAATTGACATATTTTAATATATATATATATATGGAGGTTGAACAAGTTTTTCATATCATATAGTAAAATTCTAAAAAATAATATTATAGATTTATAAGAGAGGAGAATGAGGTTGAACAATTTTTTTTTTTCATGGAGGTTGAACAAGTTTTATAATTTAACCAAAAGTCCAATGGTTCACATTAATCATTTTTTTTTCCTTTGAATGCAATGATCAATATTTCTCCACATGGTTTATTTATTCTCTAACAACTCATGCTTCAACTATTATTTCAACCTATTTCCACATGCTTTCAAAGACCATGCCTACTTTTAAATTTTTTTATTTATTTTCAAAAAAAAAATATTTATGAATCTCTATATTAAGAGAATGTGTATTTACTTTTTCAAATTTTTGTATTCAACTATTATTATATATTAGAATATAAATTTATTTATTTTGGTCCAATCACCATTAATTAGATATGTTAAGTTTCATAATTTCATAGGTTCCACTATTATTTTAAAAAGGTCATGATATTAGATTTCAATTAAAAACAAGTTTAAATTAATTACAATTATATAAGTCCGCATCTCTATACTTTGAAATGCAATGTTGTACAGATATAAGTTCATAATAAGATATAATTAGAAAAAAAAAAAAAAAAAAAAGGAATTTGGCGTTAAAATATTATTAATCATACTTGATACTAATAATTTCAAATAGAAATTTAAAAAGAAAAATACAAGATAAATAGCATTTTTGTCGCTCAAATTAGTATAATAATAAAGACCAGTCTTATTTGTCCTATTAGACACAAAAGTGAGTTCGTCTAAATAAGCCCTATGTTAGACACCTGTCTATGTAGATAAATCTCATCGCGACAAGAGGAGTAATCCAATAATATAAGAGAAGGCTTGGTGTGAGAAGAATTCTTTTTACCTATGGTAGATATGAATTCTTATTCTTTTCCCATACCGTACAGAAGGGCTTTTTGGTAAACTCGCGTGGAGGTCTGAGAATCACGATACCTTGTCACTGCACCCAACCCAATTGGCCTTCTTCTCACTGACTTCAACTGTTCGGGCACTCCTCTCTCTCTCTCTCTCTCTCTCTCTCTCTCTAGCCGAAAGGTTCTTTCCTCAGGAGAGGAAAGATCAAAATCTGACGGCTGAAAACAATAGTTATTTCAACGCTAGCTTATTGACTCTTGGAATTGGCCAGCGAGTAGAACAAAGCTTCGTGTTTTACGATAAAAATTCTCACTTGGTTTCGCTCTCTCCTCTCTCTCTCTCTCTCTTCCACAGTATTAGCAGGTACGACGAAATTTCCCTTTCCAGGTGAATTTCAGGTTCTACGCTTACGAATTTTCCCGCACTTTCCTTTGCTTTCTCGTTCATTTTCCTTTCAATTACTAACGTAGATTCTTTCTTTGCTCTAATTCTCGCTTTTAGAACAATATTTATCGTTTTCTCATGAACATTTTCCTCTTAGATCTGAAGCAAAACAAATTCATCTGTTTTTCTTCTCTAGAGTTTCCCCGATTTCTACTATTTCATATACCGAAGCTCCAAGTTTTATTTATTTATTTATTAAGAAAAAAAAACTCTCCTTCTGTATTTTCTCTTTCTTCCCTTTGTTTTGCGTGAGTTTTTGGTGATTTAGTGGCCAGATCTAACGGTGGGACCGTAGAGGGGAACAGATCTGACGGTGAGTGAGTGATCTTGTCTGCTTGGCACTTGACAGGGTCGCGTCCGTACAAATGGAGACCAAAACGGAAAACCATGGCTCTATGCTAACGTGCGCCGGGGCTACTATTACTACTCAAGCCACCACCACTTTGCTTACCTCAGCTTTGCTTACGGCCCTCTTTTCCTCGGCCCAAGTAAGCTTCGATTATCTTCTCTCTTTCATAAATTACGAATAATTACGTTAAAAAAAATAATAAAATTTCCTTGAAATAATACTTTTGTATTATTGTTTCTGGTTTGGATATTATGTTATGTTTTCTTTTTCTGAGTTGATAATTGAGATTTTTTTTTTCTCAGTTTGGAAATTATGTCATATTTGTTGTGATGTTACGTTATTTTATTATTATTATTATTATTATTTTGGTAGTTGGATTTTTGTATTTTATTTTTTTTTATTTTTTTTTCTTTTGATGGAGAGAAATGAAGAACCGAGTGAAACATAGATATGGTTGTTGTGTGGACTCACTATTTCGGTGGGTCCGGTTTTGGGAGAATAATATAATCCCAACGTTGGCCCTGATCTTTCCCAAAAAGAAAGGAGGAAAACGATACTTCCATTTACTCCATAAAAATGAAAATATATCTTTATTAAGGTGGGTTTTTTTTTTTCTTTTCGTTTTTCTTTTGCGGTATGCAACTTGGTTAACTTTAGATTTTTCTTTTTTTTTTTTTTAGTAATTGGGAAGCGAATAGCATTCGAATATTCGATTGCTCTGTTAAGACTTTTTTTTTTTTTTTAATAATCTCGTTCAGACAGTAAATACTTAAGTCGTCCCTACTCGAAAATAGTTAAATAATAATAATAATAATGAGATAGTGCAAAATGCAAATACACCTATGCCCTTTTCTTTTCAAATTTTTTCTATGGCACAACAAATATAACCTTTCTAGGATCACTGTCGATGTCTCCCAACACTTTGGAATCTCAAGTCTCAATCTAATTTAGACCATTATCACTTTTTTGTCCATGTAACAGCACGACGAAATCTTGACAAATTTCAACTACCTTTTTTTCATCGATAAAACAAATTTCAACTAGCAATGAATATGTATTTGCTGGTTCACATTGTGGTCTATGTAGTCGTCTTTTATACAACAGGGGGCAATTAGCAGTATGCATCTTTTCTCTTATTTTCTACACCTACTTGTCCTTTTTTTTTTTTTTGGAACTCTTATGGTTATAACTGTTATTTTAGTTTCCTAGGAGGAACCATTGTTTTAATGACGGAATTAATTTTTCAACATATGATATGTAAATGTACACATTAAAAATTTATTACGCATAACACATAATTGCTTTACTCACAGATCATGTAATTAAAAAAGTAATTCAATATCTTAAACAACAATTCCTGCCGATAACTCTTGTGGAACTTTTTTAGGTAAAGATTGTGTGAAGCTCTCGCACGTTGAAACTCTCCAACTATGCCCATTGAATAGATCGTTCCTTGTCCTCCTTTTCTGATTAATTGTTGTCGTTTTTCCATGTGACCAACTCGCCCTAGCGAGATTGAACTAAAAAATATCAACACGTCTGATTATATTGCGTTTAAAAACTTCCTTGACGTCCAAGCTCGAGTTTTTCATCATATGGTTTCAGGAGTCATTTGGGATGTCAACGTTTACTGGACCCAAAAGCGGGGAAGACTACTACGAGTTGTACCAGGGCAAAGCAGTTGATGCTGGGGAAACCGGGGAAGACAGAGACGGTGATGACACCGACGGTGGTGGGGACGGCGGCTTGGGAGATGGTGAGGAGGACTTTTCTTCTGAGGAGGGAGGAGGTGCTGGAAACAACCCTAATGGAAACAGCAATGATTCCAAAGAAGGCCCTGGAGGAGTGGATGGTGGAGGAGATGGCGAAGAAAACGGAGAGGATGAAGATGACCAAGATGGTAATGACCACGGTGGTAATGATGACGACGACGGTGATGACAAGGATGATAATGAAGATAAAGATAATGAAGATAAGGATGATGAAGATAAGGATGATGAAGAGGATGATGAGGGAGAAGATATTGTAGAAGAGCAGGAACCAATTGATGATGAAGATGATGAAGAAGAGGAGGCTCTTCAGCCCCCAAAGAAGAGGAAGAAGTGAAACAGAAAAATTACTGCAATGTTGCGTCTACAATCAAGTCCTCTGGATTGTCGTTCAACTCTTAATGAGCTAGAACTGTTTAACTAGGCTGCTTTCCCTGTATTTCAGCAAGCATATTTCGTTGTAATATATATTTGAAGATAATTTCCCACTTTCCTACACTAGATCGGAATTCGGAGATTCCTCTATTTAGAAAAAGTTAATTGTTAATGTTTGCGAAGCTAATTTTTAATTGGCTAATCCTTTTATTTCACTTTTGAATCTTATAAAAAGAATGTCTTCAGATAAAATTTGTCCACTTGCAGTTTCCATTCCATATAATCAAAAAACATATGGGCCTGTTTGTTTGTTTGTGTTTTCGTTTTCGTTTTTCACGGTTTTCAAAGCAAAAAAATGAAAACGGGTGTTAAAAACGTGTTTGGTGTAATTTTTTTTAAAAAACAAAACCAAAAACGTTTTTGTCTTTTTGTGAAAATCAGAAAACGAAAAAAA
>NW_010365213.1:88096-127208 GCF_000414095.1 Morus notabilis
AATCTCTAAATAAAACTACCAAACGCATTTTTAGAAATAATTCAAAAATGAAACTAAAAACGTTTTCATTTTCATTTTCGTACAGAAAATAAAAACGTTTTGGAACCAATTCCAAACGCACCCTATGTATCAAGTTGCAAGACGCGTCGAGAATTTATCATGCTCTCTGCATTTTGGATCGTTCAGTCAAATACTATTTTTTTCATCGTCTATTTATTGTGCTTTTACAGATGCATACAATTAACTTATAGTAATATATTTTAACTGGAAAATACGCTAAAATAGAAAAGACTTGTTTTATGTACACAATGAATTATCTATTTACACGTAAACAAGAGCACAAACACGGTAAAAGAGTTCCACACTTCAATCCTCCATGCGGGCTGGTTTTCTCAGTTTGGTGACTCCTTTTACCAAACCTGAGATAAGGGGGGATAAGATATTAATCCTTCACTCTGGGAAACTCGACAAGCAAGTTCTAGACACTCCCAAGAAAAAGAGATTTTTAGCACACTTGACTTTTTCATAACGAACAAGGTACTAACTACCAACGAACCTCGTATTGGAAACACCTAGTGATAAAAGATTCTCAGCATTTGTTAATATATATTACGACAAATTCGTATGCTTACTTTCCATAATAAGTACAAGGAACCAACGTGGCTGAGTCATTTCTTCTTGGTGGCGTCAATGAACATGGCTCGAGTCCAATGCTCAACATCCTCACATTGTGATGGGGGAGGAGGAAAAGTCGGGTGTTCGATGAGATCCCATCCTTCAATAATGAATTCGTTCTTTCCAGCATCAGACTCCGTGGCATAAAGAAAGCTGGTGGCAGGATTAGGAAGGTTGTTTTCACCAATATTCTTCTGCAAGGCCCGGGGGAAAAAAAAATTATGGAAATTAAGTTTGCTACTAAAGTACCATAACAATACCACAACAGCATAATGTTTCTCTTTTCTCAAAAATAACATACAATGATCTTTTCATCCAATCCGATAAATCAACCAACTCCTGACTCAAACCCAAGAAAGCACATAGATGTGCATAGTAAAAGAGTGCAAGTGAAAAAAAACTCTTAAAATACCACTTCAGGCTTCTTAACATTTGGAGGATATCAATAGAGGTGGTGCTATTGTTGTCTTGAATCTTGTAAAAATTACCTTCTTAATAAATCACCATGGCTTTTATTTCCCAACCCAACTCACGACTTCAGAGAACCATGAAAAATACAATGAAAGAAAACGCAAGATGGAGAATAGAAAAGAAATGCATGCTCGTTATCAGCAGTGAAATGAGGAGGAAGAAAAACTTTACTTGTCAAATGGGAAATTGAAAAAAATAAAATAAAAAAGCCCTAACTAATTTAGACAAGCAAAAAGTCAGTTATCTACAAATTTAGGGTTCGGAGAATATAGGAAATTGAAATGCAATCTTATACCATTGATGCCACTGTATGTGCACTATCGAGTAGAGTGGTTGAGGCAAAGGCAGAATTCACATTCCACACAGATTTGTTTAACTGCTGAACTTGTTTATTTGACCTGCATAAAAGAGAGAACAACATTGTAAAAAGGCTTAGGATAAGGGAGTTTACAATAACAAAAATGCAATACTTTGATCATCTGCACGTGTAAGAAAATTAGTAGCCACCTAGTTTACGACAATCATTCCTAGGAAATGATATGAAGTTGACAACTTAACAATAACTGAAACATATTACTATAAAAACTCGAAATCGAGCAAAAAAACAAAAAATAAGTAGATAATATCAGACTCGAAAAAGGTACATGTATCTGTCAAACAAAAAAAAAAGGATAAGAAAAAAAAAGTGGATAATGAAAAAATTTTTACAAAAATAGTTCTTGCTAGAGCTACAACAATAACGATTTCATACCCCTCTTCTATTGGCAATATTCAGATGGAAACGAAACAAACAATGATGAACCAAAAATATTGAAAAATAATGTTTTTGTGAGTAGTTTACCTTGAGCAAGCTGATTTTATGGAACAAACAGAACGGAGTTCCTTGGATGAAGATAATGTGGCTAATAATTTTGCAAATGCTTCAAAAGTTGATGCCTCAGATGGGACATCTAGGCACAATGAATTATAGCAATATGTCGTTATGCATGCCACACTTTTCTTGAGGAGTGATATGCCTTTCTGCAAGTCCTTGTGTGTTTCAATAGAATGTGGAGAAGCAGAAGAATAGTTAAAGCTATTACTTCCTGAAGAATCCAGGCGGACCTTCCTCTCTGATTCTATCGAAGTAACACCAAAATTACTTGAGCTTCTATCTGACCATGAATTTTCCACACTTGTGGAGCAATAGTTTTGGCGTGGGATGAATAGGGGATATTCATTACTGCATAACATAAACATCATTTAGTCCAACACGCTGAGAAACCCCAGTCACCACGTTAAAGAATATCCCAATCAAATACCTTCGAGAAGAAGGACGTGCATCCCAATAAGAATCTCTTTGCCATATCCGAGAGTTAGAACCCTAAAGAAAGAATGTCTTCGTAAAACACAGACACAAAGGAAATCCAATACAGTACAAGACATTACAAACAAACGTTTGATTGTATTAGTCAATAGTTACAAATGGTCCAAAGTAATAAAAAATCAGAATCAACATCTTTACTCCCAAACTCCTTTTGATTTGGCCTATAGTAAAACTGGATGGCCAGGAAAGATTCAGATACTTTAATATTTCAAATTATTGTCTTTAGTATGAATTTTGAAGAAAAAATAAGAGAATAAAGCATAACATACCGCAAAACCTGAGTTATGAAGAGCAGGAGCAGCTAAAATTCGAACAATAAGATTCAGGAGTTGCACCATGTATCTGTACTCCAACCACGGTGATTGACAAAATGTGGACAACATAAGAACAAAGGGATGAAAGTTTTACAACAAAGTCCAACATTATTTACAAAAAAAATAAATAAATAAATAAATGTAGGGTACTTTTGTAGAATGATGTTGTTATGAATATTAATCAGCAAGATAACAGGAAACCAATACATTGTTAGTAGCATGATAGAAATATTCATTCATAGTCTTATATATAAAAGAGAAAAGAATACCCGAGTGAGGCACCAAGCTCTTCTGATGCAACAGAGTGTGGATCAACCCCTCTTGGCAAACGTGCATTACAAATTTGATCATATTGCTCAGCAGACCCATTTTTCCTCTCTCCATCTATGATCACCTAAAATGCGGAAAGGATTTTTTTTTTTTTTTTTTAAAAAGGCAACTACAAAATTAAAAATTGGACAATGAAAATAATGACATACTACTATCATTCTACGCTTCTGCAATTATAACATAAACCAGAATAATGTATCTTGCTTGAAGTACAAATGATAACGAGTTAGGCACGCTAAACCTTTCGTTTCCGGCAAACAAATACAAAAGGCAATATGCTAAATGGCACTTATCAGTCATATATATGTACACATATTCAGAAATCAAGGTATATAAATAATTAAAGTGCTTACCCGACGATGGGGAAACAATTTGCATATTTGTTTGATGACTACAGACTGTTTATGAAGACGTTCTGAGGTAATTGCCATCTGTCATTCAAAGAATAGCCCTTGAGCATCAATTTCATGTTGAAATAGACATAAATTGCTAAGATGGAAGAATAACAAATAGACAAATGAGAGCATAGGTCTTGAATTCCAAATGTGGTGAATACTGAATTAAACGAACCAAAATATAAACATATTAAGCACCAATTCATCTATGAGATTAATAAAATTTCAAGGTAACTTCTAATTGATAAAACGGGGGAAAAAAAAGAATTTAAACCAATAATAATAGCCCTTACATGTCCTAAAGTCTGAGTGCAAATAAAGTTGGGATAGAACTTTTCCAGTTGTTCCATGCGATTGTTTTCCAACTGCAAAGAGGAAAATGATGCAAAAACATGGAAAAGTAGCAAAGTCAAACTCTTTTAACATACAAATAGTGCAACAATGAATGAGTTTCTTGACATTAATGAAATCCACCATACCATAGAACGAGCAGCTTCAAGCACCCCAGACTTCACTTTTAGATCGTAGTGCATTCTCTCTACTTTAGCCTTCCCTGTCAAATATTAAGATCTCCTAACGTCAAATAACGTCGACAATTTTTAAACGAAATTGCATTAAAGACCAATTGGCAAGCTGACTGCAATACCTTGCACGAGCCGCTCTTTACTTCGGCGGTGCTTCTCCCGTAACTTTGCAAGCTTTTCATTTTGAGACATTCTCCAACCTACTTGATCATCTGCCTTCCCCTGATGAATGTACCATATAAATACATCAATACACCTAGAGAAATAAAGGCATGTGTGTAAAATTTGTAAATGTTTCTAATTTAGTTAAATTAAGAAATTAGGAATACATTGGTAAATCAATGGTTTACCAATATCAATCAACTATTTATCAATGTCATTTTTTTTTAATCTAGGAAAACTAAGGACATTTATTTGAAAATTTAAAGTAGGTTTTATCCACTACAATTTCTCAGAAACAAAATGCACTTATGTCCCAAAAGCAGAGAAAGTGGAGTTTAATCAGCTATAGGGCAAATTCCATAGCCATTCTCAGCTGAGAATACTATCATCTTTCTCAAAATTTTGGCACTCTAAGAAAAAAAATTTAAAAAAAAAGGATCAGACACAACAAACCTTTGCCAGAAGCACTTCCTCCAGTCTACTATACAACGAATCCCGATGACTTTTATTTGATTTTAGAATATTGTAGTGATCGGCTAATCTGGGGAAAACATATAATAGTAATTTAAGACCATAGGTCATGTATCAAAAACCAATTAACTCAGTAAAACAACTACGAACTTCAAAAGCACCAAATTTTGGGGATAATACCTGTAATTTACGCAGATGGAACATATTGAAGGGAGATTCGAATTCTCGCAAAGAGCGCAACTAGTTGATTTTCTGTTCATCGTCTGACTTCTAATAAAAACACGCCTTTCAAAAATTCAGTCCCTTTTCAAGTTCCAAATAAACTCGTTTTCCGAATGGTTCCCGAGAAAGGGAAAGAAAATCGAATCACTCCAATCTTTAACCACTGGAAACCCCAACACAAGAACCTAATTACTTTCAATTTCGAATCGTGTATTGATTTCTCTTCTCAAAAGAAAAAAAAAGTGCACTACTCGCATATAGGTCTCGGGGGGGTCGGCAGAGTACCCGAAAGACGATGATCGAAGAGTTGCCGTCGTTGATGGAACGCGCAATTTTGATATCATTAAAAAATTATGGAACCTGAAAAACCCTAGAAAACAGAATTTTGGGAACAATTTCCGATTGGAATGCAAAATTGTAAGGGATAGGGAAACTCTCGGATGCTTTTCTAAAGTTTCTTGGCTTTTCGTTGTGCCAAATATGGGGGATTCTGTATGGGGTAACCCAATAAGTGTTCTACTGTCAGAGTATTGTTTTTTTAACTGTTAGATTAGTTTTTTAACGGTTAAATTTGGTCACACAGAATTTTTTTTATTATAAATTGTTAAAAAAATAATTTAACGGTAAAAAATTGATAGAGTACTTATTAAGGTTCTACCATATCCCACCTAAGAGTGGTAATTCGTGTTAGTAGATCGTGTTTATGTCAATCTGTTTATTAATCGTCTAAGGGTGGTAATTCGTGTTAGTAGATCGTGTTTATGTCAATCTGTTTATTAATCATGTGAGAAAATATCAACCTAAATATGATCTATTTATTAAATATATTAAAAATGTCAATCCAAACATAACTCATTTATTAATCGTGTCAACCCGTATAACTCGTTTAAATTAATATATTGAATAAATTACTAATATAATAATAATTTATTTAACGCGGTCAAGACAGATTTACATGTTTATCGGTTAATTTATCTTTTTCTTTAAGAAAAACAGATGAATTTTACCTACAAATATTAAAATTCACATTATTTTCATTTAATATGTCATATAAACTTTCATGTTATATCACATATCATTAGATTGCATATGACACATATAATTAATCGTGTCAATTCGTGTTAGGAGGTCAACCTTAACACAATTCATTTATTAATTGTGTTAATCATGTCAACCTGATTATGATTCAAACTCATTTATAGTAAATCCAAACCCACTAACTTCGTGCAAGTTTCGAGTCGTATCGTTACTCAAATTGCTAACCCTAAATTCCCACAAAATAAGTTACGATGGTGCCCAATGCAAATGAGAAAACATAAACGACAATATCATCGTGAACAACATAAATTAAAAACCATTGTGGCTTTACATGGCAATGAAATCTTAGAAAGGAACCACACCTGAGTAACACGAGAATGACATGATAAACAACACATTTTAATAGATGATGAGTGTGTTCATTTCACAACTCAAGTCATAATGATTTGTGCATTTGAGAGAAAAATACTGTGATAAAAAAATTAAATTTAAATTTTTATAAGAGAAAAGACTATAGTAATAAAACTTGAGTTGTAAAATGAATAATGCCGATAACATCTATAATGGATGACGTCATAATTTAACATGGTATATTCAGCCGTTCAGGACGACGATATTTTTCAATCTAACGACAAAATCTTGAACAACACAACAGAAGACGACATCACTTTTGATAGATGTAGAAACCATAAATATGGTCGCACCATCTAAAGATGCAAGAACTGGTGGCCCAGCCTGGGCCGTCCCGTTCTCCTTAGGCCCACGCGGGCCACGTGCCAGGCTGGCCCAGCCTACGAATTTTGTGGGCCGGGCCAGACCGACCAGTATAAGAATGACCTCGGCCCAGCCTACACCACGGGAAAATTTTACGTGGGCCAGGCTGGGTCGTGCCGCGGGTCAAGCTGGGCCGTACCGCGGGCCAGGATGGCTGGCCCACTCAAGGCCTATCATGGGTTTAGACGAGCCAGGCCATCTAAACATGCAATTTTTTATTTTTTTATTTTTAATTTTTAAACAAGTTAACAAATATATAAGTTTGAATAGTCAATGAAAATATGAAAATAGATATTTTATTTATGATTACCTCATTAAATAAAAACCTTTATAAGGAAAATCTAGTGGGACAAAGTCTTGGTAAGGAAAAAATAGTACAATTAGGATAATTATGCATAAGATGTTAACAAAATTACTATAAAAAAAATACATGAAGATATTATGGGCCTAGATGGGCTGGCCTATTATGGGCCTAGACAGGCCGGCCCATCATGGGCCTAGACGGGCTGGCCCAGCCCGGCCTGGCCTATAATTTTTCATGAGCCGTGCCGGACCGGCCCATAGGCCAATATAGATTGGCATAGCCTAACTCACTAATATTTTTATGGGCTGAACCGTGCCTTGAACAGTGAGGAACTGTGACGGCCCGGCTCATCATTGTGTCAAGATGGGTATGGACCGGTCCATAGGCCCTGACCCATTGTTGCATCTCTTTATCTTTATGAAAGATTATTTGGAAGAAAAAAAATCTAACTGCAAAAATGAAAGGAAAAAAAAAAAAAAAAAAAAAACAGAGAGAGCCTAAAAACGACTGTGAAAAAAGGTGATAGCTCAAAACGACAAAATTGTTTCAAACCAAACATTTTTACTGACATATGACGTGTCTCTGATGACAAGGGACATTATCCATTAAAACGACAAGTAAATAAAACAACGACATCATCTTTAAAACATTGAAGGACATGTCTATAAAAGATCAATACCTGAAGGAGTAATTCATAAATGACTATAGTTCAACGCGCCCCTCCTTTTTTGAAAAGAGTTCATTTTATCTTCAAATTTTTTTGAAAGGGAATGTTTAATTATATTAATACATTATAATATTGATGACGAAGCTAGCCACTCACGACGAGTTTTTTCTTTTTTCATTTATAATGTATCACTTAAAGCTGAGGGAATAAACTCACTAGGGTCGAGAAAGATAATTACTACGTGATTACTAATACATTTTAATTTTTAGAATATTGACAAACAATTACGGCGAGAAATTTAGAGAAAACCCATTGGATATGAAAAAGTAAGAATGATTATGTTTTCTTTTTTAGAATACGATAAAATTATTATTGGTCTGTTTAATTCACGCTTTTAAGTAAGTTATTTTAATTTTAAATTTAAATTTTATAAGAGAATTCATTGAAAAGAATTTTTTCGATTCAAATTTTTTTGTAAAAAAAAATACTATAATAAAATCAGAATTATAATTTCAAATGTATGAACTAAACGAATTCTATATATCATATTATATTGAATGATAGTCTGTAAGAGGAATGTTAGGTCTAATGTAGTGTGTGAAAAATTTCAATATAACGAGTAGAATTACACATAACTATCAAAAGCATAATGTCAAAAGACTAAAGGCTTTCTAGTGGGAGTAGGCTAATAGCCACCTATCTATGGCCATCTATTAGATTTTTACCAATTTTCAAATTAGTAAATAACAAGTATTCAATAATCGTTGCTTTGGTTATCTTAGATTTTAATCACTCTTGAAAAAATATCCTTATATTCAGTTTGAATTTGAAAATTGGGAGCCTTTGGAGATAAATCTCATGATTTGGGGTTTTGATAAATGCCCACTTGTTAAGCTTGCATGGTTAAGCCGTGTGTCATCATGATCATGAGTAATATAAATGCCGTTTAGTTTGTTGATTTGAGTTTTTAATTCGAGTTTATATGCGATTTTATGTGAGAATTTTTTATTATAACAAAAAAATTATATGTGATTATTTTTAAGAGTTTTTTACTGTAACAAAATTTAAATTGGTAAAATGAACGATGCCTAAATTCCTTATAAGCGCGCTGCAGAAATGATAGAAGAGAGGATTGACAATTATGGAGGAAACCAACTCCTAATCATCAACAAGGCCTACTTGGCGTCTATACAAAGCTAACGTTTTCTCATTATTAAGGATATACTCATTCCTTAACTCGCTTTATTTTTGTGCATCCTCTTATAATTCTGACCTTTTTAAGTGTAACATGCCACATAACCCCATTTTTGCTCAAAGTATCCTCCTCTTAAGTTGACACGTGTCAATAGTTCCTAATTTTCCTTTAAAAAAGTTGACAAATAATTGTCTTAACATATGAAATTTTGACACAATTGAAGCCTGCTTAGAACAAATAGAATTACTATTATAAATTGATATATAATGCCCTTTCAAAAAATATATATAAATATATAGAATGCGAGAATAAGAAAAGAGGTAAATATTTATGTCGCTGTAGAGGGACATTTCTCTAGACTTCTCTTTACAAGAAAAAAATACATTACCTAGTAGTCAATCAATGTTCAACAAAAGGCTTTTTTTTTTTTTTTTTTTTTTAATGAAAAAGTAAAAACAGAGGATAGATTGATAGCAAGAAGATGATGAAACTGAAGAGAAATAATCAAAAGATATGACGGATGGTAAGAAGAATTGGTTATAAAAAAGAAAAAAAGACAAACTCCCACAAGGAAAGACAAAAACCACAGTTAAAAAACCTTTAATTGCATTTTTTAATATATTTTAAGAAGAATAGCACATGTATTTTTTTAATATTTTCCCAACGGAGTACTCACGCTACTAAAAATCATAAAAAAAAAAACAGAAAAGAAAAAGAAAAATAAATAATTTCGCAAAAAGTTGGGCAACGATTTGTAGATACTCATACAGAAACAAAGTGGGGTTAATTCTTCAAGGAAAAAAAAATAAAAAGGAAAAAAAAGTGGGTTAGTTCTGACAATCGACGATCAATCATAATTCGGAAATCTCGCAAAAAATTGGGCAATGATTTGCAAATACACGAAACAAAGTGGGGTTACATTATCCAAAATCCAAATCCAAATATAAATAGAAAAAAAAAAAAATAGAAAGTCAAAAGTCAAAACCCATCTCATTCATTTTCAGCCCACGGACTTCCCGCTTCTCTCGCAGCCGCGCCTTTGTCTGAAAATCCTCCACCTCTCTTCTTCTTCTTCTTCTTCTATTCTCTTCCACTCTCATTTCACTCTATAAAAATAAATAAATAAATAAAATACCTTTCAAACATAAGCGTTCTTTGATTTATCTGCATTCAGATCGTTCTTCGATACTGCAATTATCTTTCTTTGTCCGATTCCGCTCTCCGCTCTCGCAGATCCGTAAGTTTTTTATTTTTTATTTTCTCTAATTTCTACTTTGCATTAGATTTTCTTTTTCTTTCTTTTTGTTTGGTTCAAGAATTCTATTAATTTACCGTTTTGGTGGTGTTTATTGCTTTGGTATTGTTTTCTCCGCGAGCGATTAAGTAATCTAGATGCTGATATTGTATTATATGTAGGAAATCATGTGGAAATGAATAAAGGAAGTTTCTTGATTACCCTTTTTTCTGTTCGTTTTAGATTAGATATTTTTTTTCCTTCCTTAATTTGAATCAGCGAGTAAGGTAATAACGTAGAAACTTACCTTTGGTCAATATTTATCAGGAATTGTTTATGACTATGTTTCTGTCTGGATTCCCCTAAAGCAGGAACTTTTCGTTGGCTGTTGCTTGCTCAACAATGATTGTGTTCTTTTTGTTTTTTGTTTTTTGTTTTTTTTGGTTTTAACAAACGATTAGGTAATAAAAGCTTTTGTTCTTGATTGTTTGTTTGTTTTTTTATTTTATTTTATTTTATTAAATTTGGGGGTTGGGGGATTTGAACTTTACAGCTTATGGTGAGTCACGTGTCTAAGATTTTGTTTTTAAATTCTTGCAGAATATGCATAAATTCAATTAAGTTGCCGCCTATTTGATGAGTTAGAGTTTGGGCTATTTGTCTTGTTGGCCTTATGGAAACCCAAGACTTGACCAAGAAAGATGTCACAAATCCTCCAGACGCTGAGACGTTGGAGGGAGAGAGCTTAGTCATCCAGAAAGAAGATCAAGGGGAGCCCTTGGAGGAAATTAAAACTCTGGACATAAATGGTGATAATCCGAAGTTGGACAATGATAAAACACAAGATGAATTAGTTGAGAAGGCAGATGAAAACAAGGACTCGGTGTCTAAAGTCGAAGAGGAGACGTCTGGCGATGATAAGACGAATGACCATGGTATGAATCTTGAGGCTAACTCTCAAGAAGAGATTTTAGACAATAATGGGGAAAAGGATAATTTGGAACAGAAGATAGATGAGAGTAAGGAGACCATTGGGGAGGAGAAGGAGCAAGAGCCTGTTTTTGATGGGACGGAGGTTCCTGGGATGGAAGATATCAGAAGCACATCCACTCGTTCTTTAGATCTTGATTTGGAGACACAAAAGGTGGTTGAGAAGGCAGTCGCATTGAAGAACCTTGTTAAGGAGAAAGGGGAGAAGGGAGCAGTTGCTGTTTCGAACTTCCTCCGTCGCCTATCTGGTAAAAAAGATGAAGAAGATGGACTAGATGTCTCTGAAAATGTTGGTAAGGATGTTTCAGACTCTGCAACAGATAATGCAGCTGAAGAAGCCTCTCAGAAAACAGGTGAAAGGTCCGCATGGAATCCCCTCAGCTATCTTACCATTCCCCGTGATGTTGTGGAGAACATTGAGGAGAAAGAGGTAGTAACTAAAGAACCAGAAGCTCATATTGTAATGAAAGGAAGAATTATTCTGTACACGAGGTTGGGGTGCAAAGATTGCAAGGAGGCTAGGTTTTTTTTGCACAGGAAGAGGTTGAAATATGTTGAGATCAATATTGATGTTTATCCCACCAGAAAGATGGAGCTAGAGAAGATTGCTGGGTCTTCTGCAGTTCCAAAGGTGTTCTTTAATGAAATCCTTATTGGAGGCGTGAGTGAGCTAAAAGGTCTGGAAGAATTGGGAAAGCTTGATGAGAAAATTGATTATCTGATCGCTGAAGCACCATCTTTTGAAGCTCCTTTGCCACCACTTTCTGGTGAAGATGACATGTCCACTAGTGGGGTTATTGATGAGCTAGCTTTGATTGTTCGGAAAATGAAAGATTCCATTGTTGTCAAGGACCGGTTTTATAAGATGCGTAGGTTCACCAGCTGTTTTCTAGGTTCAGAAGCTGTGGATTTCATATCAGAGGATCAGTACCTGGAAAGGGAAGAGGTAAGTTGGAATTTTATGTTCAGGCTTGGTTAAAGTGAATAAATTCTTGTTTTCATTTTCAGTTCTCGTAACTTCACTTTTCAAGAAACATAACACTTGAGCTGTCTTTCATTTCCATTCATAAATTGTTGTCTACTAATTCTACTATTTGGTTCTTTTGCTTTTCTGTGTTGTGAGACAGGCAGTTGAATTTGGGAGAAAGTTATCGTGTCAGCTGTTCTTCCAACATGTTCTTGGGTGAGTTTCTTTTTGTTTTGACGTGTCATTGTAGTTTGCATTATTGGGAAAGTCATAATAGGAAGTTGTTGACCAATGACCATAAGAGTGAAGCAGAAGATGAGTTAGAAGAAATCTGAATCCACGCTTACTGTCTTCTTTTAGTTTCCAAGAGAAGCGTGGAGAAAAGGTTTTAAATTCCTTATGCTTTGTTATCTTCTTAGAAATATTTGATTATTTTGAAGGTAAGATAGGTATTTCTGGGTAACAGAGCTTTGTTTCCTGTAGCCAACCGAATGACCAATGTAGGAAAATGACTTCTATATCCTTTAAAGTTGTAGATTGGAACACGATCTCTGCATGACATAAAATATGTTGTAATTAACATGTCTTTGTCCTTTCCGTTCTCAATAAGATTTTTTGTTTTTTGCCTTCCAGTGAAAATCAATTTGAAGATGGCAACCACCTTTATCGGTTCTTGGATGATGATCCAATAATCTCTGAATGTCTTAACATACCAAGGGGTATAACTGATGTGAAGCCAAAGCCCATAACAGAAATTGCATCGAGGTTGAGGTTCTTGTCTTATGCAATTATTGACGCCTACACATCAGAAGATGGAAAGCATGTGGATTATATAAGTATTCAAGCAAGCGAAGAATTTGCAAGGTTTGTATGATGCCTAAAACTATGGGAAAATCAGCTTAAGTTTCTCATGAGCATAACATGTTTGCGATACTTGTATTAAGTCATTGTTAATAATGGTACTGATAGGTATTTGAGAATAGTGGAGGAGCTTCAAAGAGTAGACTTGCACAACATGTCTAGGGAGGAGAAACTTGCTTTCTTTATAAATCTTTACAATATGATGGCCATCCATGCAATATTGTTGTGGGGTCACCCAGCTGGGGCACTAGAAAGAAGAAGATTGTTTGGAGACTTTAAGTATGTTGTTGGGGGGTCCGCGTACTCCCTTTCCGCTCTTCAGAATGGAATTTTACGGGGCAACCAGCGACCTCCATACAATCTCATGAAGCCATTTGGTGCAAAAGATAGACGTTCCAAGGTATGATGGTAACAGAGATAATCTTCAGTTTTGGTGTCAATTGTCTTGCATTCAAGTAAACATGGATACAACTTTGTGTTTCTTTACTTTTCTTTGCACGGTCTCTGAAAGTGCCGGTGCAGAGTTTGAAGTACTAGCCTAGTTGATAAGGTTCTTTAGATGTATAATTTAACCCCTGAGCAGAACATCTAGATCTTTCTGAAAACTATGGAACTCCATATCTAATTATATAACTTTTGTAAGTTATGATGACTCTTCGGGTGTCTTTGGTAAGAGGGAAAGAAAATAGGAAGGGAAAGTGTATGTATATATCAAGGTGAGGAAAAGAGAGGAAGGGAAAGGACCTTTCCCTCCTACCAAATAAGGCCTTGGAGATAACTGTGCTTCGTTTCAAGCTTTTATGGGGCGTCTTCGACAGAAGTTTCTTAAGTCCACTTTATTGCCTTGAGATAACAATAACCAGACTCCATTTACTTGAATTTGCTCTGTCTTCCTCACATCATTCTTTTGTATCAGGTGGCTCTTCCTTATCCGGAGCCTCTCATTCACTTTGCACTCGTCTCTGGTAACCAATCTGGGCCCACTCTTCGATGCTACTCACCAGGAAACGTTGACAAAGAGTTGATGGAAGCAGCCTGTAATTTCCTAAGAAATGGTGGAGTTATCATCGATCTTCAAGCCAAAGTAGCCTCAGTTAGCAAGATACTCAAATGGTAAGTCATTCTAACTAGAGGGTCTTTTCCTTTTTTTTTTTTTTTAGCTGTCATTTTTGTGATTATCTGGTGATTCAATCAATCTAGATGCTACCTAGTATTTTCTCATTGGTGTGATTCTCAGGTATAGTATAGATTTTGGTAAGAATGAGTTAGAGGTACTCAAGTTTGTATCAAACTACTTGGACACAGCAATCTCAGAAGCTTTACTGGAGTCTATTGCCAACTCTCAGTTGAAGGTGACATATCAGCCTTACGACTGGCTTTTGAACTGCTAATGTCTTGGCCCTTCTCTTCCTACGTACAATACATTTATACACTATACGTAGCTCTCCCCTCTCCATGTGATACAAAGGCTGAGAGGGAAGTTTTGAAATTGTCTTTATTATCAGCTTTTTGCTATTCTGCTTAAGATCTTGTTGTGCCGGCAGATGATGCATGAGATATGTATTTTTATAATGTTGATATAAAGCCTAATGATCGCTTGTACTGGCAAAACAAATAGATCATGGACTTTGTAGAATTGTTGTGGAGATTATGAATTCTTTTGTATAATTTACGGTTGTAAGGATTTTACTAATCTGTTTGATTGAAAATGAATGCTCCACACCACTTTTGAATTCCGCGGTTTTTGCGTTGAGTAGATTCTGGTCTTTTTTCTAATTATTATGATTTTAGATGTAATTCTTTTCCCTCTATTTTCTAACAAAAATTAGACGTAGAACGTGGATCAAACCCATATTATCTATGAAATCGGTCGCCCTCATTCATGGATGTTTAATCATGTATAAGACTTTTTTTTTTTTTATTTAAAAAAGAGCTTATTACACTGAGACTTCTTTCGTTTTGTCAAAATAACAAAAACACTTCATTAATCAAAACTAATCACGTCAACACCCTTAATTTTTTATAAAAATTAGATAAACACTCCATTTGTTAGTTGACCGTGAGTTAACCGTCAATCTTTGACTGTTAAATTTTTTAAAATGCCAAAATGTCCCAGAAAATGTTTCTAAGTTGTACATAATATTTGAAGAGACGTTTATACCCCTATTTATACCCCTAATTTTTACACATTTATAACTATAATTTTCACTCTAATAAAAACAAATTTTTTTTCAAATTTTTTTTTTTCTAAAAATCCTTTGTTTTAGCAATGTTTTCCATCCATTAAACTAGCGTATTAAATTAAAAACCATTTAATATTTAGTGCATTATTAGGACCAACTATATTATAATGAAAATTAATTTAATTGAAAGGATAAATTAAATTTGAAAATTTTATCCTAATAATGAAACAAAAATGGTTTAAATTAAACTTAAAACATTAATGATAAAAAAATATAATACAAAAAAATTAAACGCATTAACTTTTTTTAACATATTTTTACGTTAACTCTTTAAAAAATATTACAACACATCCTAGCACAATTTTTTATTAAAAAGTAAATAAAAAAGAAAGAAAACAAATTTAACATAAGGGTAGTTTTTAAATTTCTCACTAAAATTTAACGGGGTTTCAATTAACGGGTGTTGCTGTTATTAAATTTGGTAAATGGCGCCGGTGTTGCTGTTATTAAATTCGGTCAATGGCGCCGGTGTTGCTGTTATTAAATTCGGTTAATGGAGTGTCACTGTAATTTTAATAAAATACAAGAGGTGTGACTGTAATAGCGAAATTTTTATAAGATATTATAGATTTGTTAGAAGATTATATAATTGGAAGTTTGCAGTAATTAATACAAAGTGATACGTCGTGGTTCTTCTTTGATTCACAAAAACGCCGGGTCGTATTTCTACAATGGTTGCGATGTTTTAAGCCTAGAAAAATGGAATGTTATTCCAAGTTTTTACCAGAAAACGGTAACATATCGTTTCAGTTAGTCCAACACTGAAACAAGTGTAGTTGGAAAAATTTTCTTTGAAAAATAATTGAGCTGGAACCAATTTTCCTTCATGAAAAAAATAGAAAAAGAAAAAATCCTTCAAGAAAAATACAAACTACATTGATGGCCAAAATCCAAATTCTCTCAGTATTGCATTGTGTATTTGTGTATCGCCTACAAACAAATTGAGGTACGCCACCATATAACTGTGGAGAGATCTCCGAAGCTCTTTTAACACATAACCTATTTGGTTCTTTATGATGTCTTCTCAAGAATGATACACCAGTTGGATTTGTCAAAAAACCGGTCAACAACCACTGCATTCTCCATACCAGATACTAACCTGCAAAATACAATAAGCACAAAACAGACAATTAAGACAGGGTCGAGATTACTTAGGAAATTGATTTACAGCTTTTAGCATTTTCAAGAAAACGTTTGAGACCAAATTCTACAGCAGAGACTAAGCATAAATCTGAGTTATTCATGCCAAATTCGAATGACAAAACAGATACTTTGTAATCAAATGGAAACATCCTTTTAAGAACTATCTACATTACCTTTCAAGCTCGCCTTCGCTGAAAACATGGTAGTATCTGTTGTAGACTACAGCACCCTTTTTATCATCTTTCTTCGCCAAGCCATTTGCAAGAGCAGAAGCAGAAGCGCCACTGACTTCAGCGCGGTGATAAGGTAAGTGCCAAGGGACAAAATATTCCTGTTGATTGTTGACATCCCTCGCATTATCAGAAGCCGCGGAGTCTTCTTCACTTTGACAAGTTGTTTCCCGCAACCTCCCAGCAGAACTCTCCTTAAAACCTCTCACATGTCCTAAACTATTCTCCTCGGTTTCTGGGATACTTTCCAACTTGAAGGACGAAGGGCTACTACGCTCATGAGGGCTGCCGGGTCCTATCCACTCCTCGTCATACTTTTCGAGGATCGGAGTCCACTTGTTAACCAATGCTCTATCCTCCTGCTCCACAGCCCAAACGGTTATCAGAACCAAACCACCCTTTTTCACAACTCGGACCAACTCTTCAATGGCTTTCTTTCTCCTACTCTCTGTGCTTAAATGGTGCAACACGGCAATAGAGATCGCTGCATTGCCGAAACCGGCTCTGTAGGGAAGATTTACAGCGTCAGCGACCAAAACTTCATGCCCTCTATCGGCACATATCTTAATCAATGGAAGACTTATGTCACATCCTATAAAGAAACAACCAGGATTCAATCCCAAGTACTTCCCATTCCCACATCCCGCATCCAGAACAAGAGATCCCAACGGCAGGGACGACAAAAAGGCAGCTACTTTCGGCCACTTGGCGAACCGAGTGGAACTGAAATGGGGCGCAATCGCGTCATAAACGCGGTGGACGTACTTCTTCTCTATTTCGGGAGTGAATTGCACTCCAAGCGATGAGTTTTGGTCGTCATTGCCAAATTCGGTTTGTGGGGCATGAGTTTCTTCGTCAGAAAAGTTAGTAGAACAAATACTAGAAGCACCCTTTACTTTAATTTCTCTCATGGTGCTCAAGAGTTTTGAATTGAATACGTTTCCAGATTCAACAATGGGAAGGGAGAAATTCTCCGCAGACAGATAAAAGAATCTACTTGCTCTTAGAAAGCTAAAAATCATAAGCACAAAACACTATTCCAAACGAGATATCACCTGAGAAATAGACCAAAGTAAAACAAAAACAAAAACAAAACAAAACAAAACAACAATCAAGAAATAAGCTTTGTAACCTGAAAGATACGAATTTAACGAAATAACTAATAGATTAACGTTAGGAATTAAACGCTAAATTGGAAAAGGGAAGAAATATCAAACTTACCGGGAAGAATCTGATCCACATATCTTCATTCATTCTCTGCGTCGGCGAACCGCCATAGCTAGCAAAACCCCGATGTTCTGTTCTCTTCCCAGCAACAAAATGCTGGGTATTCATGGATTGGGCTTAGTTCTGATTTTGGGCTATTAACGGCCCAAAACATCTGGAAAAATGGGGGCATAGGACTTAGGTTTAGCATTTGGATATCAAGGGCTGAGATCAAACAAACAACAACAGAAAAAATGGAGAATTTATCCCTTTTAAGTGCACAAGTTTAAATTCTTATTCCTTACTCTTAATAAATATTATTTTAAAAAGTTAAGATTACCCAACACAATTAGATCCATTGGATGAGTTTAATTTATTACACTAACATCCCCATAGTTTACCAAAATAACAGACACCTTGACTGAAACTAATCATACTAATACCCCTCAACTTTTTAAAAAAATTACACAAACACTCTCTCTCTCTTGTTAGTTGTTAGTTGACCGTAAGTTAACTGTCAATATTAATCATTAAATTTTTAAAAAGACTAGAAATGCCCCTCCATAGAAAACATTTCTAAGCTTATATAATCTTTAAAATGACGTTTCTACCCTTATTTAGCATCAAAACATGAGATAGTTAATTGTACACATTTGTAACTATAATTTTCACTCTAAATATATATATATATATATATCTTTTTATTTCTTTTTTTAAAAAAATCTTTTATTTTAATAATGTTCTCTATCCACTAAAATAGCATATTAAATTAAAAATCCATTGCACAGTGCATTATTAGGACCAATTAAAATAAATGTAATAATGGAATTAATTTAATTAAATAATAAAGTAAATTGGAAAATTTTATCCTAATAATCAAACAAAAATGAAATTTAAATTAAACTTAAAACTTTATTGACAAAAATATAATACAACAAAATAAGCACATTAACATTTTTAATATACTTTTACATTAACTTTTTAAAGCATATTTCAACACGTAATGACACATTTTTTTCATTAAAAAATCAAATAAAAAAAAAAGAAAGAAAGCAAATATTAATTGGGCAGTTTTGAAATTTCGGACCTAGACTTAACAAAGTTTGAGACATGGATGTTGATATTATAAGATTTTGAAACTACATGTGAAAATTAATTTTTATTTTTTGAATTGTTTTTATCCTTAAATTTTATATGTTTCTAAATTTAGTCCCTAATTTTCACAGATTCCGTCAAATATTTAATACCAAACTAATAAAAGGATTGAAATTGAAACAAAGTAAAACCTCAAAGAATCAACTGTGAGAAGTTTTAAAAGTTAGGGACCAAAGTGGAATTGAGAGTAAATCTCAAGGATTATTTGTGAGATTAATCCTAATTTTTATAATTTTTATGTTAACATATAATATTTATTCAATCTTTACGTTAATTAATAATATTTCAAATATTGCTTCAATTTATACTATTGATGGTATTCGTAATGTCTCTTAAAATTTTACAGGTCTTATTTTTTTTTTAATTCTTTTCAAGAAACATTACAAGTGATATACCCCTTTTAATGATTAGTTATAACGTAATGATCATAATGGTGGTATTTCAATAAAAATATTTCTAAATTTCCAACTAATCTTAAACTTTTTAAATCCCATTTTCAATAAAATGATGGGGCAAGGCGGAAAGCATTGTAGTAAAAGAAATAACAGTTATGAAAAAGAGTGTTAAATATGAGATTCAATATCTTTAATCAAGCACTCATATAAAAGAACACTTTAAAATATGTGGTTGCAATTGTAATAGTTTAGTGGTAAACTCACGTTTGAATTTAATATAAGGCGTGTATATTAGGCAAAAAAAACATAAAAGAGAGAAAAAGAAATTGCTAAAAGCCTATGCATATTAGGCGATATTCATTGAGTGGCCAATCAATTGCCTCGTTCATTTCACTTATTGGAGTTTTCGGTTTTAGATTTATATAGTAAAAAATTCTCAGAAAATATCACATATAACTTTTTCTGCTATAGTAAAAAATTCTCAGAAAATGTCACATCTCAACTCGAATCTGCGAAGTAAATGAGGCTATATATTATTTCACTACTCATCTATGATCATTCTTTTAGTTGTATTAATCATTCTTCAAACATTCTTAATCCTCTAGACCGGGATATTCAAGTTCAACATTTTTTTTTTTTAATTTCCATAGTTCCTTCAATTATTATTTATTTTTTGCTCTGAAACTTGCTTCAATTATTTGTTCCTCCTTCTGAATCTAGTCGTCCTACCTAGGTAGTTCCTGCATGTGGCGTTGGATTCCCATTTACAAATATATGGTAAGCTTGACTTAAGAAGGGTGATTAATAAAATATTAATTCGATGAAGAAATTTATTGTGGACTAAGGGCCCGTTTAGTTCGCTGATTCGAGATTTTAATTATAGTTGAGATGTGACTTTATATGAGAGCCTTTTATTGTAACAAAAAAGTTCGATGTGATTATTTCTGAGAGCTTTAAACTGTAACAAAACTCGAATTCTAAACTCGAATTGATAAAATGAACGAGACCTAAGAAATTTTTTATATCAGTAAGACATGATATGTATTACCGATACAATTTAAATTATCAAATCACATTCAAATTATACGAGATCACCGTTTTTTTTACCAATTCGAGTTTTACTACAGTAAAAAGCTCTCATAATCAATCACATCTAACTTTTTACTACAGTAAAAAACTCTCACATAAAGTCACATCTCAACTCGAATTAAAAACTCGAATCAGCGAACCAAACGAGCCCGTAAAATTTGAGGGGTTGTTCTTTGGAGTTAAACTCAAAAAAAATTTGAACTCAAGTTACAACTTTATTCAAGTTCATGTTATTTTGTAAAATTTGAGTTTGAACTTGAATTTGAGGCTAAAATCTGAATTTCCTCTTCAACTCAAGTTTGTAAACTTAAACTCAAGTTAATGAATAATATTTTTTTATTCTTAAAAATATTATAACTTTTTAGTTTTAATTCCGATTGAGATGATTTTTTTTCTATACGTTCACAATGAAGAGAAATAAAACCCTACCTATATACCTTATTAAAATTTTTCATTACCATTGAGTTTTTATTAAAATACTATCCAAATATAAATTCAAGTTTTGACCTACATAAATACAAACTGAAATAGATTCTCAATTCAAATAATAACTCATCTAAACACAAACTCAAATTAAAATCCTAACTCAAACCATATTCAAATACACCTTAACTCAAATTAAAATCTAAACTTAAATCATCTTAACTCAAAAAATGAAAACTTACAAACCCTAAAGCGTTTAAAAAAACTAACGCGTTCAAATTAAGATTTGAAATGTATTCCGCTCAGAGAATTCCAATCTGCCGTCTTTTGGATGATGTGATGGCGATTGATATATATCTTCCATTCGAGTAGAAAAAGACCTTTTCAAGTCCGATAAAAAGGTGTTGGAATTCCGTGGCCAGAGGTGACGGAATGTGCATGACTCTTGCTTTTTTTCCACTTTCCTTGTGCAATTTTACCGACATTGAATATGACTGCTTCGTCCCAAAACTAGTCCACATTCTTCCCCTTGTTTTCATGGCATCATCGTGAAGTAATATTGATTATTGTTGATGATCTCATATCTAGTTTCAATTATTCTTCATGGCACTCTTGGTCTCTGGGTTTCATATATAAAATGCCATTACTTTTTTATGATAATTTTGGAATTTCTGCAGACCATTTTCACTGTCGGTAGGAACTTTTGTTAATTTTAATTTCTTAACGATCTAATTTATCAGAGTCTATTTTTGAAATTTATATTGCACTGCATAAAATTATTCTCTTTTATAATTTAGTATGTTAAAAATTAATATAATAACTAAAACAACAATACCTATTAATATAGTAAATATATCATAATACAATATACTCATAAATTATTTCATATTTAAGAAATTAACAGAAAGATAACGAGACAAAATATATATGTGGTGTTTGTATAATAAATTTGTACCACAGTTTAAATTTTTTTACTATATCGTTTTTTCTCACAAAAATTTTGAATTTCTATTTAAAACCTACAAATTAAGTGACGCCATAATCATTAGTGGTTTAGGAAATGGATCATCCTCGTGAGCTGCACATATAAATAAGCACGTATATATCTTGTATATTAAATTTCTAGACATGGAACAACAAGTAATTTGATTCAATTTTAGGTGGAATTAAATTTCGAAAGTGAGCTGCATAGAAACCATTAGGCACACATAAGAACTGTTCATTCCCGAAAACTGGACAAAAGACAAGAATGGATGCATAAGGCTTCTTTTATAGGCCACAAGTGGAGTAAGTATTTTTATTGTTGGATTAAATTTTCAACGGTTAAATCTGTAGTAGGAACAGTTTTGTGTGGTGCATTATAAATTTTTAATACGGACCTTTACAAATTTAACCGTTAAAAATTTAATTTTACGGTTAAAAACACTTGCTCTGTCAGTGGATCACAAATGGAGAATGCACTGTAAAATTTCTAATATTGTAAAAGGAATTATTCAAGATGATCTGTTACCAAATTTATGTTTTTTTTTCCCAAATTATGAAGGGAACACTACTACAATTTGGCCAATTTGCGATGAAATTATTTGCGACGACAAGCGTTGTCGTAAATATTTATTTATTTGCAACGACATAACGTCACAAATAGATTTCGTATAACAGGAAAATATTATCTTTGCTAAAAACTCACACGTCATCGCAAATATGTAGTTGGCGGCAAATATTGTGTGGCACCAATGTTTGCGGCCAAAATAACATTATTTGTGATGACAAGTCACAAATAATGTACTACGTGCGACAACATAATTCGTCGCAAAAAATAATTCATTTATTTATTGTCTTCCTAGTAAAAGGGGTCATTTTGGCGGTTCCCAAATTTATTTGCGACGACATGAATATGTGTCGTCACAAATACTGATTTTGTATTCCCCCGCTAAAATAAACAGTGGAGAAATTGGGCGGTTCCCCAAAAATTATTTGTGACGACATCAATATATGTCGTCGCAAATAATAATTTCAGAACCTTCGTTATAATTATTAAATAATTAAGCTATATTTGCGACGACACTTGTCGTCGCAAATAGTGTTATAAGTTATATTTACGACACAGATCGTCGCAAATATTATTTTTTATCGTCGCAAAAAACTATCTATATACCCACGATCAGAGCCTCATCCTCCATTTTTTCTAATATCTCTCTCGGCCTCTCCCCTGTTTTCCAACCCTAAACTCTCAAAATCTCCATCTATTCTCTTCTAAATCCTAACCAAATCAACATTATCATAAGTTTTAATTTTTTTCATCAAAAGAAGTTTAAAAAACAAACTCCTTGCCTTCGCTGTCAAACTCTGCCGCCACCATTTGACCCCCTTAATCTTGCCGTTTTCAACCCCCGTTTTAGTGGGTTTGAACTTTGTAAGTTTTTACATATTTATTGTATTTTTTAGTTTAAAATGTTTGAGTTTTTTGTTGTTTGAATTTTGTATTATGGATTTTAGATTTTGAATTTTGATTTATAGATTTTAGAATTAGTATATAATTTGAATTTTGGATTATAGATATTGAATTTTGGATTATGAATTTTGAGATTGTTGAAATTTGGTATTGAGATTGTTGAAATGAGATTGTTGAAATTTTGAGATTATAATTTGATTTAGGTTAAAATTAAAAGTTTTGATGATTGTTCTGGGTGGCACATTTTGTAGTTATGGTGTGTCGAAATCTTTTAAAAGTTATTTTTTTTTACAGGTTTAAATTTTTAGATAATAAGAAAAATATGTCGTTATGCTGCCGAAATTTTATTAAAACCTATTAATTTTAAGAATTTCATTAATAAGATTTAATTATATTAATAGAAATTAAATTAAAAATTAATTATAAACATTATGAGTGCAATAATAATAGAATAAATTATTCATAAAAATTGATAAAACTTATAAAGTTGAAACATGAACTATAAAACTTCCTTTATGTAGGCGACTATATAGTCACAAGAAAACATGAAGTTTGATTGAATCTGTTATTTTTTTTTATAGTCAAGATGCCAATTGACAAGAGTTGGATACATCTGAAAAATCGATTGTTTGATCAGTATTGGGAAGCTTATCTGCTTTTATCAACATTGTCAAAGACCATGTTGATGAAAGTGGTTGTACAAGTTGTCCTTGTCGGAGGGTTTAAACCATAAGTGTTTTCCAATAGAAACAGTTAGAGCACACAAACATCACTATGGTTTCAATACTTGACGTGACATTACCATGGTGAAGACGATGTTACGACCAATGCAATAAATGAATCAGTTGACGAGATAGTTGTAGTTATACATGATGTTGTTGGAAATAACTCCGATCATGATATGCCGGATGAAATACAAGCTAAGGTGTTAGGTGATGCGCAGCACGATGAATTTAAAGAGTTGTTATCCGAGCTTGAATCGGCATTGTATCCAGGGTGTACTAAGTATTCATCATTGAATTTTTTGGTGAAACTGACGCATTTAAAGGTGCTCTACAAATGGCCTAATGAGTGTGTGAACTCTATTTTAAAGCTGTTGAAAAATGCATTTCGTGAAGGGATTAAACTTCCAGATTCTTATTTCGAAGCGAACAAAATTGGGTAAACTCAGTTTGGGCTACAAAACAATACATGTCTGTAACACCAGTCGTTGGAAGAGTACAAAAAATAAAAGGTAAAAAAATACCACAGAAAGTATTACAGTATTTTTCTTTAAAGGATCAATTTAGGCGTCTCTATAGCTCGCGTCACACTGCGAAGGAAATGACGTGGCACATGCAGGGGCATTCGAAGGATCCAGACTTAATGCATCATCCAATTGATGGTAAGGAGTGGAAAGATTTAGATATGAATTATCCTGAATTCGCTAAGGAACTAAGAAACGTTCGATTAGGTTTAACTACTAATGCACATCAATTTATTTGAATTCCATTTAGAATTTAAATAACAAGTCTAAATGATGTTTTTTTAGAGATATACAATCCTCAACAATGTAACTTTCCAGAAGCCACTAATCATTGGTTTCACTATCATCTGGTTCAAGCTTCTTTGTTCGGTCTTATTCTGGTTGTGTAGTCAACGGAGTTAAGTTTTTAACATACAACCGAGACAAAGACCGAACTACTGAGAATAGTGGTATTTGTGTCCGCAGGGCAAATAATTAAGTTTTCTACGGAGTCTTGGAAGATATTGTTGAATGACTATACATAAACAACAATTCAGTCTTCCTTTTCAAGTGTAAGTGGTTTGACACTCGGGCAGAAAGAAGTAGAATTCAACAATACAAGAATAGAATAAGTATCTTTGTTAAGGACTCGTGGTATGAGAATGAACCTTTCATTCTAGCTTCCTAGGCGAAACACGTTTTTTACGTTGATGATTTATTTAACGGTTCGAATTGGAAAGTTATGGAACATTTTGGGAATAGACATATATGGAATTTTTTAGAAGAGGACGTCGACAAGGTCATGATAGTTCAAGACACAGAATCACGAAATGTTGAGTTAGTTGTTGAACTACTTGAACTGGACAACTTAACATTTGATCGGCCTGATGTCGAAGTAAATACTGTCACATCTGACGTCGACACATATTTGCGCGACAAGTCGCCTGTTGAAGATGACTTTATTGACGACAGTGATAATGAAACTGTATTTGACTATATCAAAGATGAGCTCGTCGAGTCTGAAGATGATGATGTCTTAGAAAGTGCCAATGATGTTGAAGACATTTGTAGTGACGATGAATAGAAATAAAGTAGTTATATTATATTTATGAATTTTTTTATATATTTGTTAAGAAATAAAGTAACTAATAAAGATATTTTTTTATACGACACAAAGTCACGATGTCTGGCCCAATAGCTATATGCGCCAGTTCTGCAGGAAGATCACAGCCTCTACCTGATCCGACAAGACTCCCGGCACATTGTCAGTCAGATATTATATGCTATAACACAGTACTCTATATAATCAAATTTCATTATTTTTATTTTCTTACAGTTCCAGAGCCAAGACATCGACGTCACTCTGGTCAAGGGGTAGTCTAGGTCGAGATATAGTAGAGAGGGTACAAAGAGATGGGAAGCTTTTTATCTTGTTTGACGAGACCAGTACGTGGAAGGTGATTGGCGAAAACGCCCCATATTTTAACAGTGCTGTCGGCTTGCACACAAGAGATATATGTGACCCACACTACAACGCCTGGAAGGACGTGCCTGAGGAGCACAAAAAGAGGATTCAAAATTGCATGCTGGTATCTATTTGAAACAAATTTTGTTCTAAAAATTTAATTGTAGATATAATATTTAAAATTTATTTGTTGATTTTTTAATGTGTCCCAGGATTGGTTTAATCTCGACTACGACCGCGGCACCGACATCATTAGAGATGTAGTCGATCGTGAAGCTAGTAAATGTTACAAGGACTGGAAGACTACCTTGCACATACACTTCTGGAAGATGGGAGGGACAGAAAAAGAGGATTTTGTTCGGCAAAATCCTCCTAAAAACTTGAGGAGAAAAGAGCAATGGGGACCTTACTGTGATCGTTTTATGTCCCATGCTTTTCAGGTTCAATTACATTATGTCTTAATCCATTTTTGATTAATTAGTTTATTTAATTATTAAGTATGTTATTAATTCATCTTTGATCATTACTAGAAAAAATCTACTACAAATCAACAAAATTGTGATAGTCAAAAGTGGTCTAGCTTCCATGGTAGAAAGTCATTCTCCCAACATCAATTCGATAAGGTAATACTAATTTACATACTTGTTAAGTTTTTGTCACTTTGGCTTAATAATTATTCTAACACGTTCAACTTGATTAGGCCCGAGACTCATGAGCTAAGATCATTAATTGACAACTGGGGTGACATGCACCGTCATGGGCAGAATTTTGTCAATCCAGACGCGGAACATGCATTTGTAAGTAAATTTTAAATTTATTTCTTTTTTCATATTTAACATAATATATTATACTATTTTTATTTATTTTTATTTCATTTACCCTTGCAGGCTCATATGTAGGGGAAAAACCACGCAGATGACACAGTCTGCTGGCGAAGGTTCATCCACGGTGATCAATGAGGAGGGGATTATGTGCCAAGTCTTGGGCAAGCGTAGAGGACACACTAAGAGAGTGGGACCGACACTGCCATGGAGGAATCGTTCAAGCGCTTCCACCTCATCATCTGCTTCGTAATCGGACGAGTCGTCTTTGGTTAATTTGCCCCAGCATGTCCAACACTGGCTGAACAACCTCTACATCGAGCAATGCAACATGTTCGACAAACAGTAGATCATGTTGGAAATCATGTGCTTGATGAATCCCAACATCAACTTCTTGTAAGTTAATTGTCCCCAACCGTTAGTTACTCCGCCGCCTGAGCGAAACAGAGAAGACCAGGATGAGGACGGCGATGCTGTTAATTTAGGAAATTGAAATATTTGTTTATGTTTTTCTTATTCTCAATACTTTTTAGTATTTATTGATTAATTTACTTTTTTAGACTTATTTTATTATTGTGTTAACTATTTTATATCAATCTTTTATTAACAAATAGTCAAATATCAATTTTATTGTTAAATTTTCTTCTAATTTATATATTTAATAATTAATATTATTAGGAAAATACGGTAAAAAAAAAACAATTTTTGCGACGACTAATCTAAAATGTCGTCGCAAATAGTCCATATTACTAGCGACGACATCAATGGCCGTAAAAGGTTTTAAAAACTTTTGCGACGACATCTGTTGTAGCAAATAAGTTAGGACACATCATCATCAACGACATGCTCGACGGAACATTCGTGACGACCGTCATCGCTAATGTATTAGCGACGACATCTCAAAACTATATTGTTGCAGATATATTATTTACGTCTAGTTTTTTACGATGACTAATTTGTGACGATATGTTGTCACAAATATAATATTTGTAACAACAATATAGTTATTTGCGATGACATTTCATCGTTGCAAATAAGTTTTTTTGTTGTAGTGAAATTTATGGTGATCTGTTGCCTAACGTTTTTCCAGTATTTAGCAGCCAGTATGACTGGCTAGCTAGTGCCCTGCAAATTAGTACGAAGGTGTGTGCTGTCAAAATTTTTGTTTTGTTAGGCTTAGACGATGTATTGTATATATGGCGTATAATCTACATTCTATTGATCTGATGTCGTTTTTGCAACTTATAAAAGCTTTGAAAGCGAGTGATGAATTAATTTTTTACAAGTAACTTCTTATCTTTAATTTTGTGGTCGTAGCCACCTTTATATGCGTGTGGAAGTACACATGGTTTCACTTTCAATGTCTTCCTTGTTGAAAGCGCAATATCAAACTTTGGAAATATTTGAAGCATTATTATTCTAAAATAGCCTACGATGCTAGCTCATGACTGGCCGATAAAATATAGAAATTTTTCTTAAATTCACTCTTAAAATTAAATTTGAAATCAATAGTCTTTTTTGTTCACTATTGTCCATTTTATATAAATTTTTTAAGTTAATATATCACTAGGAGTAATTTTGAACTTTTCCCTATAATATATACACCAATCAAGGTTCCAATATATATATATATATATATATATATTTCCTTGTGAGTATAGTTCCAACAAAATTCGTGATGGTCACGTGATAGGGACTTGAAGAAAGAAGGAAAACGCGGTAAATTCAAGGAAGACACCATATTAATTATGTATGAAATTTCCACACAAAATCAAAGCTACGTTGCGCATTATCAAGTTGAATACTAATATATGTGGAAAGTATCGTAATTATCCTTTTAATATCGTCACATTATGCCCAAAAGAGAAAAAGATAAAAAGACCAAAAAAGAAGACCAAAAGAGAAGACCAAAGAAACGAAAACGAAAACAAATACCAATAATATTGATGATCTGTTACCTTGCGTCAGCAGTTTCTCTTCCCATATGAGTTTTGAATATCAACCCCAGGTCCCCAAGTGGACTTTATCATATTTAACACATGACCTCTCTCACCCATATATATTACACATGGGCGAGCCACCCTCAGGTATATATATCATCTGTATGTGTGTAGTAGTTTCGTACGTGAATTGTAAAATATACACACATATATATGTTATCGTTCTCAAATAGTGATATATATATATATATATATGTGTGTGTGTGTAGATATATAATATTATCCAGTTTCTATATATTGAGAACATAAGTATCAGGAAATCTCTTATATACCATATATATTAAAAGCAAAACCAGTTGAAAGAAATGACGAATAATTATTCTCAGCTGCCATTTTCCATTTGCAGACCTCATGCAGTTTCTTTACAACCAAAAACAATCTTCCCCTCTAGGTATTTGTGTGTGCGCGCGTGTGTAACGTACTAGGGCTCACTACCTTGTTAGATTTTATAAGGTTGTTTTTCTTTTTGAATTTGTTAAATATTAGTTGCCTTTAATCATATATAGGGGTTTTATTTTGTTTAATAAAATTTGGGTGCAAAGTTTTAATTTGGGTGCAAAGTTTTAACACTCTTTAATTAGTACTGAAAAACAAAAGAATAGATCTATATTAATGCAAAATAGTGTTCAAACGTGTATTGTATATTGTCAAAATTAAACTAATTAGTTTAATATTAAAAATGCAATTTAATTACAGTACTTATATGTTTATGTTACTGACTACTTACGTTTACATTTTGTGATGATCAATTGATAATCTCCACAGTCCTTCAACGTCGTCCGACAATGAGATCAGGAGAGTGGGTAAGCAAACTAGCTACCTATAATGTCATTAATGCATATATCAATTCAACTATATTTTCTACGCATCTGATTATTTTAGATATATATATATATATATATATCAAGAAACGCGTATAATAAAATAATTTAGCTTTGTAATTTTGTGCAACTCATGCATTATTAATGTGATCCATATATAACACAATTTTCCACAGGCCATTTTACGAAAGTCTCTCGCAGTGTCAATATGGAGAACCTGCGCAACGGATATTTGTTTCCTGAGGTAGGCTATCTAGACGTTAAATACTTTGTCGTTATAATTAGTAGGATTATTTTCGCTGTGCTTTTTGAATTTTAGAGTTATTTTTAATTTACACTTTAAATTTTAAAAACTCTCACACTCTCTCTCATGAATTTTGAATTATCCTCACTTAATCTATTTTCTTGTAATTTTTGTTAAAATTAGAAGGAAAAGGAGACGGTTAAGTGTAGTCATATCGTTTTTATTTTTTTTTAACAAAAAGATTATGTGGCTACATTGTTTTCTTTTTTTATATGTTTTTAACCGAAATTACTATAGAAGGGATTAAGTGAAAACAATTCAAAGTTTAGAGGGCAAAATAAGAGGTTTTTAAAGTTCAGGGGGGCAAACTAAAAATCACCTTGAAGTTCATGAGCATCAGTGATAATAATCCTAATTAGTATTTAGCTGCTAATTTTCTGTATGTTAATTCTTCTATATATTAAAAATATCCTGCCAAATATTATTGTTACTTTATTTTATTTTGTATTTTGTTTATTTTTATGTCTGATCTCGCCAGATATCGAAACGAGCATTTGATCATACTCAGAAGCACCCAGATGCAAGGTTGATAAGACTTGGTATTGGCGATACCACTGAGCCTATACCAGATATCATAACGTCGGCCATGGCTGAGGTATTCATATAAACCAAAACTGCCTTCACAAAGCGCACTTCAAATTGCTAATTATAACAATTATAAACTACTTTTCTTCATGATATATATTTTTTGTGGTAATTTATTTATTTACCTTTGGGTCAATTTAAAAAAATAAAAATCGAACTTTTCACAAAATCTACGTTGAAATCCAGATATCATGTTAAAACGTCCTAAAAGCGGTCTTAGTGTGTGACAGAGTTGATAAATATTTATTGTCAATTGATTGTTAAAAAAATGGCCGATCGAACACAGCAGTAAGTCGTGTGTGAGGGACACTACTTGGATTATTGAAGTGGGTGGGTTGCAAATGCTGTTAAATCCCTATCAGACGTTATAACATAGCAGGCGAAATATTAGTCCACTAAAAAAATATGTTTATCATACCAAACTGTTATTCAAACAATTAATCACACTCTGAAGGTCAATATACAAAAATGTCCATTAATTTGTTTTTTTATGGAAGACAAGTGAATTTGTGATTGATTATAAAAATTTTAACTAGATCGAATGAAAGATACTATATTATATCTGCTACACTAAAATATATAGTCGGATCAGGTTAGTAATTTTAAAATGTTTGAAAAGTCAAGAACCAATTAGATGAAATTTTTGGCAGGGCCCCCCCCCCCCCCCCCCTTTTTTTTTTTTTTTTACCCCCCTAGCTTTATTATTATTTTTAATATGGTTTTAATTTTAATATAGTAGGTATGTGTATAAATTAAATTTGAACCCCTTTAAATTAATAGTTCTCTATATTTTATTGGGCCAAACCATTTAGATTTTTAAAAATAAAATATTTAATTTTTTTAAGTCCATAAATATTAGTATAATCTTGATTAAAAAAAACATCGTTACTGTTGCTAGCCAAAAGAATAGATGGAAATTTGTGTAATTTTGGAGACCATTTTTTATTAATCCATTATCTTTTTTTTCTTGGGGAAGTGAATACGTTATGAATTGTATTTGTGCTTCTTTTTTTCCCATTGTTTTGGCAGTATGCGAAAGCTCTATCAACAATTGAAGGTTACAACGGTTATGGAGATGAGCAAGGCAACATGGTACGCATAAGAATTTTGAAGTTTTAATGTTTCAAATATGATACACTTTTATAATATTCATTTCTATTAATTAAATAAGAAAAAGTTTGATTGGATTATCTACTTCACTCTGCACATCTTATAATTTGTGTAAGAGATCCATGAAATTAAATTAATTAGTGTACATGGATGCAGGGTACGTATGGAAATTAGCTCGAACATGTTGATATCTATACTTCGATTTTTGTGCGATTAGAAAAAAATAAAAATAAAAACCCATGACAAAATTTTGTTTTATAGAAAACACACGAAATATCTCAATAATATTCTTGCATTTCGATCAACATGTATACTGACAGAACTGCAATATGCGGCGAATGGAAATGTGACAGGTTTTTATTCGTGTTCTGAGTTTTGTTGTATAGAAGAAAATGAAACCAGTAAATCAAACCAAAGAAAGAAAGGATAGCCTATTTTGACAAATTCTCCCCAAAGCAAATAATTAATCTCTTCCCAAAATTTTCGTTTTCAAAGTAAAACCAGACTACATACTCTTCAAGATTAAAAATTCAAACTTAGATAATGAATCATCTTTTATACATACATATATATAAACTTAGCAACTTTCCTTGCATGTAGGTTTTAGACTTTTAGTCCTTTTTTCCTAGGAGATATACTCATAGGTCTCGTTTGGTGCACATGATAACATAGTATAGTTTTAAGGTAATGGATTGAAATGTATAAGAAAGTATTGAACAAGAATTTAGTTTAGTTTAATCCCATATTTGGTATTGTGTTATTAGGATAAGGGCATTTTTATAAAAAAAAATTAAAAATTTAGGGTCAATTTGTAATTTTTTAAACTTTGAGGGGTACAAATATAAGTTTTGAAAATATTTTACTTATATAAAAATTGCACTTTGATCCCTATACTTTAAAAAATACAATTAGACCATAAATTTTATAAACATTTACAAATAAATTCTAGTGTTTTTCCCAATGTGCTTTAATCAAAAGTTATCCCATGCTTCAGTAGGGGATAGCAGCATCCCCTTCTAAGGGGTTTAATAATGGATTGGATAAAAATCCAGTCCTTTAAAAATGTGCACTAAACACATGTATTAAAATTTAATTTTATCTAATTCTCTTTAATCCTGCGCACAACAAACTTTTTGAAGCTTGGAATTCTGATTAATTAGTTGGACAAGAATGGGTTTCATACTGTGCATTAATTTTCGTTTGAAATCTTCATAAGTTTTTTTTTGACAAATACTCGATTAATGTTTTTTAAACACTACCATTCGAATTCCTAAGCTTGACTTGAATTTTATGGTGACTAAAATTCCTTCATATCCATTGCCGCAGGCATTAAGAGTGGCAATTGCAGAAACGTTATATAGAAATATGGGAATTAAAGGCAATGAAGTTTTTGTATCGGACGGCGCACAATGCGACATTTCCCGACTTCAGGTTAATTACATACCACTCATGATCATATTGCATGTTATCAAAAGAAAAAAAATATACATTATATGCAATATGATTTTTTTTCTTTATATAAAAAATACTGATCATATTGATATATATGGACAATATTATACGTACTAATAATTAAAAATTAGTTACAATTAACAAATTTTAAAACTAACCTAAATAGTAATTGTCATTCTTGCTATTTTGCTTTGGATTAATTTAATGCCTTTTTATTTTTTATTTTTTCCAAAGCATTGTGCAACCTCATGACCACCCTTTTACCATTTTGGCAGATGCTTTTAGGGTCCGATGTGACTGTGGCTGTGCAAGATCCTTCTTTTCCGGTAAAATTGCCACGACGAATGCATGACATTCATTTTTTAAAATAATACTAAAGACAGTTTAGTTCGTTTATTTAAAATTTTAATTTGAGTTGAGATGTGATTTTATGTGAGAGTTTTTTACTATAATAAAAAAAAGATGTAACTGTTTCTAAGAGCTTTTTACTATAGCATAACTCAAATTCTAAATTCGAATCAGTGAAATAAACGGAGCATAAATATCCTAATCGAACCAAGTTGAATTGGGTCGAGATATAATATATGGTGTACAAATTGAGTCCACAATTTATTCACATTCCAATTCTATCTATCAAGATATGTAGCATTTTCTTATGTAATATCGGTGACTCGTAAGTTTCGCAAAACAAAATACAAATCAACATAAAACTGTTTTTGAACATTCATTAATCGAGTTAAGACCACTAGACTTTGCGATTCTTAATTTGTCATGACTTTTTAGAAGACCATTGAACTTCCTGCTTCCTGTTTTGATCAGGCATACATCGATTCGAGTGTCATTTTTGGCCGAGCCGGAAAATTTGAAGAGGAAACCGGCAAGTATGGGAACATTGTGTACATGAAATGCAGTCCAGAGAACAAATTTTTCCCAAACTTGTCAATCACTCGGAAAACAGATGTCATATTCTTCTGCTCTCCAAACAACCCAACTGGTAATGCTGCGACCAAGCTCCAACTCCAACGACTGGTGGAGTTTGCAAAAGCAAATGGCTCCATTATAATCTATGACTCCTCATATGCTGCTTTCATCTCGGATGAGAGCCCCAGATCTATCTATGAAATTCCCGGAGCCAAAGAGGTATGTCCCTGACCAAATTGGTGCCCAAGAATTATGTTCACGTGGCAATATTAATTTGAAGATTTTCGTATTCAAAATTCCCCTGTTTTTTTTTTTTTTTTTTTTTTTTTTTTTAGAAATCCCCTCTTTTTTTTTTTTTTTTTTTTTTTTTTGCTTATAGAGTTTGGGGCCAAATTGAGACACAAGTATAATTCGGGGTGATCTTAAAAATGAAAACTTCAAATAGTGCCACATGTCCAATTCTGTCAAAAATTTGAAAGCAATTTGGATAGAAGGAATTTCTTGCAACGGTTTGATAGTTTATGGAGCACATTTACGACACTATAAAGTTTGAAGAGTAAATTGAGAAACTAATCATGTTCTGAAAAGACTTAAAATTAATCCTTTATATAATTAATGAAAACCAAAATATATCTGTCAGTCCATAATCACCGGAGTATTTTCTTCTCCTACTGTGTTGCTTACTTATGTATAAATATGTATTGTTATTCTTCGTTTAGACCTTGTTCTTATTGAAAAAATTGAATATGTAGGTTGCAATAGAGGTTTCTTCCTTCTCCAAATTTGCTGGGTTCACAGGGGTCCGCCTTGGTTGGACGGTTGTCCCGGAGGAGTTGAAGTACACAAATGGATTTCCCGTCATAAAGGATTATGACCGCATTGTCTGCACTTGCTTTAATGGCGCGCCCAGTATCTCTCAGGCCGGAGGGCTAGCATGCCTTTCTCCACAAGGTTACGAGGTTAGAAAATCTATTTCCAAGTAAGCAAAAAAAAAAAAAAAAAAAAAAAAAAAAAAAAAAACCAACCCCATCTATTTGAGTGATAATTTTATGGGAGTTTCTCTTATAGGTCAGTCCTACTGACATGGTTAATTTCTGACTGTTAAATTATGTTAAAATTTTATCATATTAAAAAAGTATACATAACAGATAATTTTTAATACATATCTAACGGTTGAAAATGGAGAACTATCGGTAGTTTATTTTTTCTGTCCTACAAGAGAAGCTCCCTAATTTTACACTAGGGTATGAAAACATATTTTATCAGTAGGGTTGTATTTTAAATCGTCACATTTAAACGCTTCTTTAATTCTGATATGGTTTTAATTAGATTTTACGCTTCAGAAATATGCATTATAATAGGGTGTACCCCTATTGTAATAACCTCATTATTTGTAATATGCTAACTCCATGCATTTAATTTCTTATTATATGTGGATTTTGTTTCTAGCATTGTTTCTCAATCATGCACATGTTGTTTGTGCAACTACTATTTCAAGTACAATGATCACGATCCGCACAATTACTACCAGATTTCATTCTTTTTAGTCATAATTGTCCAGTTTTAATCGTTGATCCATGAAAAATTTCTAAAATTACATTAGTTTATAAGGCAACTAACTATGAATACATTGCAATATTGAGCCTACACACAGTACTAGACAGGAGCCTTATAAAATAGACAGGTGAAATTGATGATGCTCGTAGTTAGGACTATTGGCAACATTGTACTATACTACTCATTTGACAGTGATCATTTTATGCATCTAAGCTTACATTTTCCTCCCCGCCCCCCAATTCAATAAATCTTTTGCAGGCAACAACTGCTGTGATCGCCTACTACAAGGAGAATGCTAAAATAATTGCTGATACATTCAGATCGCTCGCGTTGAAGGTCTACGGCGGCGAAAACGCGCCTTACATTTGGGTACATTTTCCAGGGCAGAAATCCTGGGATGTTTTCAACGAAATTCTTGCCAAAACGCACATTGTCACCATTCCAGGTAGCGGATTTGGCCCTGCTGGTGAAGAGTACATGAGATTTAGTGCTTTTGGGCGTAGAGAAAATATACTGGAAGCCTCCAGGAGACTAAAATCTCTTTACAAATGAAGTAGTTAATTACTATTTCAACATATATATATATATATATTTAACTTGGATATGGAAATATAAACTCTTTACTTCAAGATAAATTCATATATGATTTACCGTTAATCTAAATCTATAACTACAACCACTAGTACTAGTTCTTTTTGAGCCTTTTTTTTGTTTGTTTGTTATTCTTGGTTAATTTTTAACTGTGACAATTTTAGAGGTCTCTTCCTAGCTTGAAGAGGCAATTAATCATATGACACACCTGGGAAATTATATATGTTGCAAAAATGTTATTTGGTATGATGGGCAATACTGTTCCTAATCCTATTATTGTTCTTACGTGTTTTGCACCATTTCTATGGATGGAAACCCCCCGTGAACGTTCATGTAAAAATTATACATAAACGAAACTTCCTAACGTTGTCAATATCTCGATAGAGTAATCGTTCCAATTCAAAGTTAATACTCCAATTCCTATATAAATCCATCACTTTTTTTTAAAATAAATAAATAAATAAATAAAATGTATTGCATTAATTGAAGAGTGGCCAAATTGCATTGACAATATCCGCAGTACAATCAGGAATTTGAACGATCATATTTTGACAAAAGAGTCAATTGTGCTAGTGTGTGTACTGCTCTGTTACACTCTCAAAGAACTGAACAGCAATTACCACCACCAGACTGCAGACTCAGGTCCCATTTAATTTGATTAATCCGAGTTTTGTTACGATTTTCAGAAATAGTCATATTTAATTTTTTTATTATAATAAAAAATTCTTATATAAAATCACATCTCAACTCAAATTAAAAACTCGAATCAACGAATTAAACGGGCCCTCAATCTCCGATTCCTATCTCAATCCATCATTTTTTTTTTTTTAACGAGATATCTCTCACTTTTCCTGTCTTATAAAAGTGTGATACTTTAATAATGCATAATAATGTAGATTATACAAGTCACCGTGCACTACAGGAAATAAACAAGATGTATTATTGCAATTACTTTTCTGACAATTATGTTATAAAGAATATCTATACACGGATCATGAGTTCATCAGATTACAAAATCATACCCGATTAAGAATGATATATGGTCATTTAACTTTGAAGCTTTGTCCAGCATGCAGTACCCATTCATTCTTACATGTAATGCATGTTTTTGAAGACTAAATCTAATTAAAATCATATCAAAATAAAAAATATACGAAACTGATAATTTTTGATATAAATGAAACAATTCAAACAGAATCTTACCAATTAATTGTTTACTCAATACCTACTAACGTAGTGTGAGGGAATGAGGAAAAAAAAAATTTCATAGAAACACGTCGAAAAGGAGAATCATAAAAAGTAGAATAAAGAAAAAAAAAAAAAAAAAAAAAAGTTGACACAAGGAAAGGGGGGGGGGGGGGGGGACAAGGAAAGTGGAGGGGGGAGGGTGATGAAAAGAGATTTTGGGTCTTTTAAGTACATTAAGATTAAGATTAAGAAAATGTTAAGATAAGATTAAAATTAAAAATAACATAAGATCATGATTGAGGTAAAATAATAAGGTGTTGTTTGGTGTAAGAGTTCTGAATACGAAATTATGATTCTGATTCAGAAGCAGTGTTTGTTTACAAAAAGTAAAAAGTGGTTCTAATTTGACTCAATCTGAATCAGTATTTAGTTAGGATGATTCTGATTCAAGATTTGAACCATGATGTAATATTTTAAATCATGAATCACCCATGATTTTAAAACTACCTCCTCCTTAGTTTTTGGTGGTTCAAATTCCTGATTCTAATTCTGGTTTCAGAACCATGATTTAGATAAAAAATCATGAATTATAGTTCTAATTTCAAAATTAAAATTAGAATCACCTTTGTTTGAATCTCGTACCAAATGAACCATAAAATGCCCTTTTTTTCTTATATAAAAAGAAAGCAAAAGGGGGGGAAAAAAAAACTTGGTCAGCAAGAAAACCTCAACTTCTTCGGTATTTCTTCGGTTGAGCAGCGCTGAAAAAGTCAAAACTTTCAACTAGAAGACAAATGAGGGCCTTTCTCAACTGTAGGCCAAGACAAAGTGAAATGCTTGTTTCCCAAGACAAAGGCCCAACTCAACCGCCTATAAATACACCCATCAACCTGTATTTTCTACCCATTCAAAGCAACCAAATTTCAGCTCATAACTTTTGACTTTTATTTTCTTTATTCATTCATTTATTTTTTTCATTGCTATGGCAACTCCTGGTTACTACATCGCTGAAGCTCATGTAATGAGGAAGCTCCACAAGGAGAAAATGAAGCAAATTGAGGAAGAAAGAGCCAAGAGATCAGGCGACGACGTCGTTTCGGGGGTGAAAAGATCAAGCACTGGCTGTTTTGGGATGTTCAAGAAAATCCACCCAAGAAATAATGTTGCTCAGACCATGGGCTCGGCTGAAGAAGAAGAAAAAGAAGTCAATAACTTGGATTATAAGGCTTTATAGCGTCTGAATGAAGAGGGAAGAGTATTTTCCCATTTGGGTTTTGTTCTGTAACTTTAGCTGTTACGACTATATTGAAATAAATAAATAAATAAAAATCTGCGTTTTGGTTCCCGAAAGAAAAATTGCGTTTATTTTCCCTTCTTAATCTCCTAGCAAGTAGCAACAGAACATTCCTTCGTTGTATTGTGGATTTCTCTCTTCATCCAAAAAGTAATCACATTAGTCAACCACAAAGAGTTCAAAAGTACAATTATCAAAAAAAAAAAAAAAAGAGTTCAAAAGTACCATGAATTAAGATCATAAAACGATTCCCATTTCATTATTTAGTAAACTCTAATGATTCCTTAAGTTCCAATAAAAAATATTGATAATTAAAGTCTTTGCTAACCCAAAAAGATTAATGGCATCAAGGTGTTACGATAATTTGATGTACCAAAGTTATACGGATACAGTAAAACACAGTGTAATCTGTTTGTTTATCACAAAGTTCTATAAAAAAAAAAAAAAAAAAAAAAAAAAAAAAAAACAAATTTTTTTTTTTT